>NC_142710.1:1397500-1547857 GCF_055471065.1 Atractosteus spatula
CGGCGATGCTCTGACACACACACACACACACACACTGTACACTGACCAGTCCAGACACAATGACCAGCGGCGATGCTCTGACACACACACACTGTACACTGACCAGTCCAGACACAATGACCAGCGGCGATGCTCTGACACACACACACACACACTGTACACTGACCAGTCCAGACACAATGACCAGCGGCGATGCTCTGACACACACACACACACACACACACACACACACACACACTGTACACTGACCAGTCCAGACACACTGACCAGCAGCGATGCTCTGCCTCACCCTCTGCGTGCAGACGAAGATGAGGATGATGATGATGCAGAACCCGATGGTCAGCACCAGTCCGGACACCATCATGGGGGTCTCCCCCACGCAGTGTAGACACCCTCGGGACAGCACCCTGAAAACGCCACAGCGCCCGCAGCACCCCTGGCTGCACCCCCTTCCCCCCGGCCCCCCTGCACCCCGACCCCGACCCCGACCCCGACCCCTGGCCCGGGGCGTGCTCCGGGGGACAGGGGACAGGGAGGGTGTCCTTTCGGTGTGTTGGGGTGCCTGCGCCCCAACATTCTCAGAATTACTGAGGTGCCCGAGTTCAAATTGCTCCACGGGACCCCCCTGTGACCCCATGACCCTGGAGATTTCGAGGTCCCTTTTCTCTGCTTGACCTGCAGAACTGTCTTCGTTTTGGGGGGCACCACTGTCACCCTGCACCCCGCTGTTGGCTTGGATGTCCCCTGGCACAGCGGGAGGGTCCAGGCTGTTGGAGCCAGGGGTGTTGGGGTGACCACCAGGTTTGTCTCTGGGATCCGAGTTGTGTTCTACAGTTTTGGGGTCTACCCCAATTTGGGGGGCCCCCTCCCTCTGCCCATCATGGGGTTCTGCTGGCATGTCAACGCTGTCAGTAGGTTTAGTTGCTCTGCCTCAGTCCTGTCTGCCTCAGTCCTGTGTGCCTCAGTCTTGTCTCCCTCAGTCCTGTGTGCCTCAGAACTGGGTTACCTCAGTCCTCTGCCTCAGTCCTGTCTGCCTCAGTCCTGTGTGCGTCAGATCTGTGTCCCTCAGTCCTCTGCCTCAGTCCTCTGCCTCAGTCCTGTGTGCCTCAGTCCTCTGCCTCAGTCCTGTGTGCCTCAGTCCTGTGTGCCTCAGTCCTGTGTGCCTCAGTCTGTCTCAGATCTGTCTGTCTCAGTCCTGTGTGCCTCAGTCCTGTCTGTCTCAGTCCTCTGCCTCCGTCCTGTCTGCCTCAGATCTGGGTATCTCAGTCCTGTCTGCCTCAGATCTGTGTGCCTCAGTCCTCTGCCTCAGTCCTGTGTGCCTCAGATCTGTGTGCCTCAGTTCTCTACCTCAGTCCTGTCTGCCTCAGTCCTGTGTGCCTCAGTCCTGTGTGCCTCAGTCTGTCTCAGATCTGTCTGTCTCAGTCCTGTGTGCCTCAGTCTGTCTCAGATCTGTCTGTCTCAGTCCTGTGTGCCTCCGTCCTGTCTGCCTCAGATCGGTGTGCCTCAGTCCTCACTCTGTAAAACCTTAAAATACTGGGTGGAGTCCAGCCACCTGTTCTCTTGAAGATGAAGGCGAGGGCGGTGCAGTTGTGTTTCTTACTGAGGAAAAACCAGCGCCTGGGAACTAACCCTTCTCCTTGTTCTCCACACTGACGAGGTCTTCAAACACAGAAGACGAGGAGCAAACCGCTTCCATCAGGGAAAAGCTGCTCGACAGAGACGGGGGCAAAGGGGAGGAACCAAAGAACGGCAGGACACAGGGACGGACCAGGCAGGGGGACACTGTTGCAGGAAGGAAACGTTTTGTAGTTTTTTTCACCAGCTGACATTCGATCTCCTTCTCGCAAAACAGAGAGACGGGCAACGTGGCCCCTGAGTTTCGCCCCTTCTTCTCCTGTCCCCCTACCTCCCCGCTGTGCCACACGGGTGGGTGGACCGTAATCAGAGACGCACAAACCGCACTTCCTGTGCACCAGCGGAGGGGGCCACCATCAGGAGCCCTGTGCTGCAGTCACAGTGGAGACTGTGACTCGTACTGCAGCTGGGCGGATCTCCACGGGTTCTTCAGCAAAACCTGACACTGATTCGCCTGTTGGAAACAAACAGGAAATGACTTCACTACAGCTTGAAGACACATTCAAATATCTTCACCAAAATGTCAGTGTCAGAGTGTCTGTATGAACCCCTCTCTCTCAGTGCAGTGTTAATGTACTGGAGTGTCCAGTCAGTGTGTCTGTATGAACCCCTCTCTCTCAGTGCAGTGTTAATGTACTGGAGTGTCCAGTCAGTCAGTGTGTCTGTATGAACCCCTCTCTCAGTGCAGTGTTAATGTACTGGAGTGTCCAGTCAGTGTGTCTGTATGAACCCCTCTCTCTCAGTGCAGTGTTAATGTACTGGAGTGTCCAGTCAGTCAGTGTGTCTGTATGAACCCCTCTCTCTCAGTGCAGTGTTAATGTACTGGAGTGTCCAGTCAGTCAGTGTGTCTGTATGAACCCCTCTCTCTCAGTGCAGTGTTAATGTACTGGAGTGTCCAGTCAGTCAGTGTGTCTGTATGAACCCCTCTCTCTCAGTGCAGTGTTAATGTACTGGAGTGTCCAGTCAGTGTGTCTGTATGAACCCCTCTCTCTCAGTGCAGTGTTAATGTACTGGAGTGTCCAGTCAGTGTGTCTGTATGAACCCCTCTCTCTCAGTGCAGTGTTAATGTACTGGAGTGTCCAGTCAGTCAGTGTGTCTGTATTAACCTCTCTCTCTCAGTGCAGTGTTAATGTACTGGAGTGTCCAGTCAGTCAGTGTGTCTGTATGAACCCCTCTCTCTCAGTGCAGTGTTAATGTACTGGAGTGTCCAGTCAGTCAGTGTGTCTGTATGAACCCCTCTCTCTCAGTGCAGTGTTAATGTACTGGAGTGTCCAGTCAGTCAGTGTGTCTGTATGAACCCCTCTCTCTCAGTGCAGTGTTAATGTACTGGAGTGTCCAGTCAGTCAGTGTGTCTGTATGAACCCCTCTCTCTCAGTGCAGTGTTAATGTACTGGAGTGTCCAGTCAGTCAGTGTGTCTGTATGAACCCCTCTCTCTCAGTGCAGTGTTAATGTACTGGAGTGTCCAGTCAGTCAGTGTGTCTGTATGAACCCCTCTCTCTCAGTGCAGTGTTAATGTACTGGAGTGTCCAGTCAGTCAGTGTGTCTGTATGAACCCCTCTCTCTCAGTGCAGTGTTAATGTACTGGAGTGTCCAGTCAGTCAGTGTGTCTGTATGAACCCCTCTCTCTCAGTGCAGTGTTAATGTACTGGAGTGTCCAGTCAGTCAGTGTGTCTGTATGAACCCCTCTCTCTCAGTGCAGTGTTAATGTACTGGAGTGTCCAGTCAGTCAGTGTGTCTCTATTATACTATCTACAAACAGAGAAACTTTATTTTGCTTTTTATTTTCATCGCTAGGTAACAGAAAAAAACTATAAAATATGTGCATTAAAAGCTAATGAACTGTAATTAAAAGCTATTGAACAGGAAGAGATATACTCACAATCAAATCCTTCCACCGTCAGTTTATAAAATCCTTTAACAAAGACTATCTATGACTGACACCAGTAAAAGACATGCCCATTAGTGAAGAAGATCTCTCACCTGTGCCAGAGTGCACTGTATCTGTGATCAGAGTCCTCATGACATTTCAAGCAGCATTGAGGCTATTTCAGGTGATGAAGTCTCCTCCCTAAAGTTCACTCCCTCCTCTCAGTCAGAAGCACTGTGGCAGATTAACTCCTCCCTCTCCGATTATAACTCTGGCACAATATGTACTGTCCCTAGTGTAACTGCTGTCCCTCTCCTCTCATACTCACCCTGAACTCACCAGCTCACACACTGTCACACCTGAGTGTACTGTAGACACTACTAGTGTCACTGCTGTCCCTCTCCTCTCTCACTCACCCTGAACTCACCAGCACACACACACTGTCACACCTGAGTGTACTGTAGACACTACTAGTGTCACTGCTGTCCCTCTCCTCTCACACTCACCCTGAACTCACCAGCTCACACACTGTCACACCTGAGTGTACTGTAGACACTACTAGTGTCACTGCTGTCCCTCTCCTCTCTCACTCACCCTGAACTCACCAGCACACACACACTGTTACACCTGACTGTACTGTAGACACTATTAGTGTCACTGCTGTCCCTCTCCTCTCACACTCACCCTGAACCCACCAGCTCACACACACTGTCACACCTGACTGTACTGTAGACACTATTAGTGTCACTGCTGTCCCTCTCACACTCACCCTGAACCCACCAGCTCACACACAGTCACACCTGACTGTACTGTAGACACTACTAGTGTCACTGCTGTCCCTCTCCTCTCACACTCACCCTGAACTCACCAGCACACACACACTGTCACACCTGACTGTACTGTAGACACTATTAGTGTCACTGCTGTCCCTCTCCTCTCACACTCACCCTGAACTCACCAGCACACACACACTGTCACACCTGACTGTACTGTAGACACTACTAGTGTCACTGCTGTCCCTCTCCTCTCACACTCACCTTGAACTCACCAGCACACACACACTGTCACACCTGACTGTACGGTAGACACTACTAGTGTCACTGCTGTCCCTCTCCTCTCACACTCACCCTGAACTCACCAGCACACACACACGCTGTCACACCTGACTGTACTGTAGACACTACTAGTGTCACTGCTGTCCCTCTCCTCTCACACTCAGCCTAAACTCACCAGCACACACACACTGTTACACCTGACTGTACTGTAGACACTACTAGTGTCACTGCTGTCCCTCTCCTCTCACACTCACCCTGAACTCACCAGCACACACACACTGTCACACCTGACTGTACTGTAGACACTACTAGTGTCACTGCTGACCCTCTCCTCTCACACTCACCCTGAACTCACCAGCACACACACTGTCACACCTGACTGTACTGTAGACACTACTAGTGTCACTGCTGACCCTCTCCTCTCACACTCACCCTGAACTCTCCAGCACACACACACTATCACACCTGACTGTACTGTAGACACTACTAGTGTCACTGCTGTCCCTCTCCTCTCACACTCACCCTGAACTCACCAGCACACACACACTGTCACACCTGACTGTACTGTAGACACTATTAGTGTCACTGCTGTATCTTTTTCTTTTGTTCTGTCCACAATCTCACTGGGCTGTACTGTTCTGTGCTGTTTCAGATGGGAAACGAATTCGCTGCCTGAATTCCAGGACAGAAGCTCACTGGCCTCAGGTGAACAAGAAGAACAGAAGCCGCCCAGTTACTGACAGGGGGCTGATTTCCATACAGAGAGGATCTCACAACCCAGCCCGTTGTCTCCCCTCTAAACAAACCTTCCGACCGCAACCTGATAGGCAAATCAGCACAGCACAGGGCCCTCCGGCCACCCCCTCCCTGTAACAGTCCAGTTGCAATAGGGGCTACAGTCCCAGTAAAGGAGAACAGCCCTGTTACAATAGGAGCTACAGTCCAGTACAGGAGAACAGTCCTGTTATAATAGGAGCTACAGTCCCAGTACAGCAGAACAGTCCTGTTACAATAGGGGCTACAGTCCAGTACAGTAGACCAGTCCAGTTACAATAGGAGCTACAGTCCAGTACAGGAGAACAGTCCTGTTACAATAGGAGCTACAGTCCCAGTACAAGAGAACAGTCCTGTTACAATAGGAGCTACAGTCCCAGTACAGTAGAACAGTCCTGTTACAATAGGAGCTACAGTCCAGTACAGTAGAACAGTCCTGTTACAATAGGAGCTACAGTCCCAGTACAGTAGAACAATCCTGTTACAATAGGAGCTACAGTCCAGTACAGGAGAACAGTCCTGTTACAATAGGAGCTACAGTCCCAGTACAAGAGAACAGTCCTGTTACAATAGGAGCTACAGTCCAGTACAGGAGAACAGTCCTGTTACAATAGGAGCTACAGTCCCAGTACAAGAGAACAGTCCTGTTACAATAGGGGCTACAGTCCCAGTAAAGGAGAACAGTCCTGTTACAATAGGAGCTACAGTCCAGTACAGGAGAACAGTCCTGTTACAATAGGAGCTACAGTCCCAGTACAGCAGAACAGTCCTGTTACAATAGGGGCTACAGTCCAGTACAGTAGACCAGTCCAGTTACAATAGGAGCTACAGTCCCAGTACAGTAGAACAGTCCAGTTACAATAGGAGCTACAGTCCAGTACAGGAGAACAGTCCAGTTACAATAGGAGCTACAGTCCCAGTACAGGAGAACAGTCCAGTTACAATAGGACCTACAGTCCCAGTACAGGAGAACAGTCCTGTTACAATAGGAGCTACAGTCCAGTACAGTAGAACAGTCCAGTTACAATAGGAGCTACAGTCCCAGTACAGTAGAACAGTCTGTTACAATAGGAGCTACAGTCCAGTACAGTAGACCAGCCCTGTTACAATAGGAGCTACAGTCCAGTACAGGAGAACAGTCCTGTTACAATAGGAGCTACAGTCCCAGTACAGTAGAACAGTCCTGTTACAATAGGAGCTACAGTCCCAGTACAGTAGAACAGTCCTGTTACAACAGGAGCTACAGTCCAGTACAGTAGAACAGTCCAGTTACAATAGTAGCTACAGTCCCAGTACAGTAGAACAGTCCTGTTACAATAGGAGCTACAGTCCAGTACAGTAGAACAGTCCAGTTTCAATAGTAGCTACAGTCCCAGTACAGTAGAACAGTCCTGTTACAATAGTAGCTATTGTAGTCCTGTTACAATAGGAGCTACAGTCCAGTGCAGTAGAACAGTCCAGTTACAATAGGAGCTACAGTCCAGTACAGGAGAACAGTCCTGTTACAATAGGAGCTACAGTCCCAGTACAGGAGAACAGTCCAGTTACAATAGGAGCTACAGTCCCAGTACAGGAGAACAGTCCAGTTACAATAGGAGCTACAGTCCCAGTACAGGAGAACAGTCCAGTTACAATAGGAGCTACAGTCCAGTACAGTAGAACAGTCCTGTTGCAATAGGGGCTACAGTCCCAGTAAAGGAGAACAGCCCTGTTACAATAGGAGCTACAGTCCAGTACAGGAGAACAGTCCAGTTACAATAGGAGCTACAGTCCAGTACAGGAGAACAGCCCTGTTACAATAGGAGCTACAGTCCAGTACAGTAGAACAGTCCAGTTACAATAGGAGCTACAGTCCAGTACAGGAGAACAGTCCTGTTACAATAGGAGCTACAGTCCCAGTACAGCAGAACAGTCCTGTTACAATAGGGGCTACAGTCCAGTACAGTAGACCAGTCCAGTTACAATAGGAGCTACAGTCCCAGTACAGTAGACCAGTCCAGTTACAATAGGAGCTACAGTCCCAGTACAGGAGAACAGTCCAGTTACAATAGGAGCTACAGTCCAGTACAGGAGAACAGTCCAGTTACAATAGGAGCTACAGTCCCAGTACAGTAGAACAGTCCAGTTACAATAGGAGCTACAGTCCAGTACAGTAGAACAGTCCTGTTACAATAGGAGCTACAGTCCAGTACAGTAGAACAGTCCTGTTACAATAGGGGCTACAGTCCCAGTACAGGAGAACAGTCCAGTTACAATAGGGGCTACAGTCCCAGTACAAGAGAACAGTCTGTTACAATAGGAGCTACAGTCCCAGTACAGGAGTACAGTCCAGTTACAATAGGAGCTACAGTCCAGTACAGGAGAACAGTCCAGTTACAATAGGAGCTACAGTCCCAGTACAGTAGAACAGTCCAGTACAGGAGAACAGCCCTGTTACAATAGGAGCTACAGTCCCAGTACAGGAGAACAGTCCAGTTACAACAGGAGCTACAGTCCCAGTACAGGAGAACAGTCCAGTTACAATAGGAGCTACAGTCCCAGTACAGGAGAACAGTCCAGTTACAATAGGAGCTACAGTCCCAGTACAGGAGAACAGTAGAGCAGTCGTGTTCTAGTGGACTTTTTTTAGTTTGAATTTAAATGAAAAGCGAGGCTGTTTTGTGTTCTTCTGAGCGGAGAAGATTCCTATTGTAGTTTTTATGTAATAATAAAGTTCTTACCTGTTTTCTTCCACTGCCGGTTCAAGGGTCAGGTCCCCCCCTCCCTGCACCTCATCTTTCCTCCCAGATCTGAGTCCCTCGCTCGGGGCTCCCCCCTGTCCTCGCGCGCCCCGCTTCCCGGCGTCAGGGCGGCTCGCGGGGCTCGCGGGGCTCGTCGACTCCTCGCGCGTGAGCGCGCGCGCGCTCCGGCTGGACTCGGAGCCCGTCCGGACTCGGGACCCGGAGTGTGTGCTAGAAACCGTCCCGACTAAGAACTTGAATATCTGAGGACGGAGCTCGTTCTGAGAGTTGTCTCCTCAGCGCTCGTCGTCCTCGGTGTTGTGCGCGGCAGACGAGGTGCCGTTCCTCCAGGTGTTAAAACCCCCTCGTGTTTGCGTGTGTGTGTGTGTGTTTCCTTGTGTGAAACAGACTGGAAATTGTTCGGATTTCTAGGGCTGGACTCGCTAAACCCGTTGTACCGGTGACATTTTGGAGGAATGCTCCAGAAGAGTTTCTCTCCGGGGGTGGTGACAGACGCTTGGACGGGCTGCTGCTTTTTCATCCGGATTCTTTATCTTCCACACAATTCACAAGTGTCGACTCTCATTTCCACAGGGATGTCAGAGGAGCCACGCAGAGACACGCTGACACACTTTGAAACACACTGACACAAGTGCACACACACACACAGATACACACTGACAATCCTACAGAGCCTCACACAGTGACACACTCACATAAACACACACTGACAAACTCAGATCCTCTCAGTGACTCACACACAAAGATACACACTGACAAGAAACACACAGAGCCTCACACAGTGACTCACACACAAAGATACACACTGACAAGAAACACACAGAGCCTCACACAGTGACTCACACACAAAGATACACACTGACAAGAAACACACAGAGCCTCACACAGTGACTTACACACAGGGATACACAAGTGCACAGACACACACAGACAACAAACAAACAGAGCCTCACACAGTCACACACAAGTGCACAAACGCACACAGACACACTGACAACAAACCCACAGAGCCTCACACAGTGACTTACACACAGGGATACACAAGTGCACAGACACACACAGACAACAAACCCACAGAGCCTCACACAGTCACACACAAGTGCACAAACACACAGAGACACACAACCCACCACAGAGAGACAGAAAAGACAATGAGCACGCAGGAGTCTTGACTTGGGAAGCAGTGTGTGAGTGTGTGTCCTGTCACAATGTGGATCACTTCGCTGTGAGATGAACTCGCAACAGTGCAAGCTCACTGGGCAGCAGTGTGTGAGTGTGTGTCCTGTCACAATGTGGATCACTTCGCTGTGAGATGAACTCGCAACAGTGCAAGCTCACCGGGCAGCAGTGTGTGAGTGTGTGTCCTGTCACAGTGTGGATCACTTCGCTGTGAGATGAACTCGCAACAGTGCAAGCTCACCGGGCAGCAGTGTGTGAGTGTGTGTCCTGTCACAGTGTGGATCACTTCGCTGTGAGATGAACTCGCAACAGTGCAAGCTCACCGGGCAGCAGTGTGTGAGTGTGTGTCCTGTCACAGTGTGGATCACTTCGCTGTGAGATGAACTCGCAACAGTGCAAGCTCACCGGGCAGCAGTGTGTGAGTGTGTGTCCTGTCACAGTGTGGATCACTTCGCTGTGAGATGAACTCGCAACAGTGCAAGCTCACCGGGCAGCAGTGTGTGAGTGTGTGTCCTGTCACAGTGTGGATCACTTCGCTGTGAGATGAACTCGCAACAGTGCAAGCTCACCGGGCAGCAGCGTGTGAGTGTGTGTCCTGTCACAATGTGGATCACTTCGCTGTGAGATTAACTCGCAACAGTGCAAGCTCACCGGGCAGCAGCGTGTGAGTGTGTGTCCTGTCACAATGTGGATCACTTCGCTGTGAGATGAACTCGCAACAGTGCAAGCTCACCGGGCAGCAGTGTGTGAGTGTGTGTCCTGTCACAATGTGGATCACTTCGCTGTGAGATGAACTCGCAACAGTGCAAGCTCACCGGGCAGCAGTGTGTGAGTGTGTGTCCTGTCACAATGTGGATCACTTCGCTGTGAGATGAACTCGCAACAGTGCAAGCTCACCGGGTGCTCCGACAGCCGCTCTGCTCAGAGCAGAGGAGAGAAACAGCAGCAGATGGACTGAGTTTTTACAGTGCATTCAAACCTGCCCCTGCCCCTGCCCCTGCCCCAGCTCCAGCAGCAGTGTGTCTGGGGTCTGAGCAGTCACTGCAGCTGTTTGGATGCAGCTCAGGAGAGGAGGAGAGAGAGGAGAGAGAGGAGAGGAGAGAGAGGATTTCATTATTTTATTTGCTTTGGCAACACTGATTGTACCCATCGGTCATGCTAATAAAGCACCTTGAATTGAACTGAATTGAGAGGAGAGGGGAGAGAGGGAGAGGAAAGTGAGGGAGAGGGGAGAGGGGAGAGGGGAGGAGAGAGGAGAGCGAGGAAGAGAGAGGATAAGGAGAGAGGGAGAGGGGAGAGAGGATAAGGAGGAGGGGAGGAGAGGGGAGAGGGGAGAGGGGAGAGAGGATAAGGAGGAGGGGAGGAGAGGGGAGAGGGGAGAGGGGATAAGGAGGAGGAGAGGGGAGAGAGGATAAGGAGGAGGGGGGAGAGAGGAGGCCTCTCTCTCTCCTGTCCCTCTGTCCCTCTGTTTCACAGTCCTGTGTGAGTGCATTGAATATCACCCAAATCCTCCATGATCCCTCTGAGAGGGTGAGTTCAGTTTCCTCGTTAGCGGTGGGGGGTTAATTAGTGCGTTGATGAGCTGAGGAGCCCCAGGAATGGAACAGAAGTCTCCCACCGGGAGAGAGGATGCAAGAGAGGAAGGATGATTTTAAACCCTCTCCTCTCCTTCACTCTGTGGTCTCTCTCTATTCTCCCCCCCCTCTCTTCTTCCCCTGAGGTCTCTCTCCTCCTCCTCCTTTCTCCCTCTGTCCTCTCCCCTCTCTCTCTCTTCCTTTCTCCTTTTCATATCCTCTCCTTATCTCTCCCATTCCACCCCTCTGTCTCCCTCTCCTCCTTTCTCTCCTCCTGTCTCTCTGTCCCCGTCTCTCTCCCTCTCCTCCTCTCTCTCTGTGGCTGTCTCTCTCCCATCCCCTCCTCCTGTCTCTCTCTCCTCTCCTCCTGTCTCTCTCCCTCTCTCCCCTCCTCCTGTCTCTCTGTCTCTATCTCCTCTCTTCCCTCTCTCTCCCCTCCTCCTGTCTCTCTGTCTCTCCCTCTCTCTCTCTCCTCTCCCCGTCTCTCTCCCTCTCTCCCAGTCTTTGATATTATACACAGTAATTGAAAGGTGGTCCATTGTGATGGATATGTGTCCTTTCCTGCCTCAGCATTTATCAATAATTTAGCCCTTCGTCACCACCTCCCCCTCCCTCCACACTGCTTTCTTAATGTCAGAGCAGGACTGTGTGGGTTTGTGTACGTGGATGGGTCTGTCTGTGTGAGTGTGTGTACATGTGTGGGTCTGTCTGTGTGGGTGTTGTAGTGTGTATGAGTCTGCATGAGTATGTGTGAATGTGTCTGTGTGTGTGAGTGTGTGTCGGTCTGTCTGAGTGTGTATTTGTGTGAGTGTGTGTATATGTGTGGGTGTTGTAGTGTGTATGAGTCTGCATGAGTATGCGTGAATGTGTCTGTGTGTGTGAGTGTGTCGGTCTGTCTGAGTGTGTATTTGTGTGAGTGTGTGTATATGTGTGGGTGTTGTAGTGTGTATGAGTCTGCATGAGTATGCGTGAATGTGGCTGTGTGTGTATGTGTGTGGGTGTTGTAGTGTGTATGAGTCTGCATGAGTATGCGTGAATGTATCTGTGTGTGTAAGTGTGTGTCGTCTGTCCGAGTGTATTTTTGTGTATGTACAGTATGTGTGTGAGGTTATGTGTGTGGATCTGTCTGTGTGGGTGTTGGTATGGGTCTTGACCGCTAGACCAGCTGTCCTCCCGGTACAACAGGGTCGGCACCTTGACCACTGGACCAGCTGTCCTCCCGGTACAACAGGGTCAGCACCTTGACCACCGGACCAGCTGTCCTCCCGGTACAACAGGGTCAGCACCTTGACCACCGGACCAGCTGTCCTCCCGGTACAACAGGGTCGGCACCTTGACCGCCGGACCAGCTGTCCTCCCGGTACAACAGGGTCGGCACCTTGACCGCCGGACCAGCTGGCCTCCCGGTACAACAGGGTCGGCACCTTGACCGCCGGACCAGCTGTCCTCCCGGTACAACAGGGTCGGCACCTTGACCGCCGGACCAGCTGTCCTCCCGGTACAACAGGGTCGGCACCTTGACCGCCGGACCAGCTGTCCTCCCGGTACAACAGGGTCGGCACCTTGACCGCCGGACCAGCTGTCCTCCCGGTACAACAGGGTCGGCACCTTGACCGCCGGACCAGCTGGCCTCCCTTTGTGTGGGTAACGAAGGGATATATGACACAGAGAGACAGATTATAACAGAAAGCCCTTGACAAACAGACACAACATACAGGGGCTATCAAAAGTATTCACCCCCCTTGGACCTTTCTGACATCTTACCGTGTTACCATATAGAACCACAATGTATTTACAGTACATGGGACCGATCGACACCGAACACTATCATGTCACAGTGGAAATAAATTCTGCAGATCCTCCTATATTAATTATAAATATAAAAGAGAAAACGAGTGATTGCACAAGTATTCACCCCCTTTATTGTGATGCACCTAAATAGGCTCTGCTGCAACCACAAAGTCAGTTCAGCTGTCTTCAGAAGTCACATTGTCTGTTGAACGGAGTCCACCGGTGAGCGACTAGGGTGCTTCACGGGAGCTCAGGGTGAATGCTCCTGTCTCTGGGAGGTCCCACAGTGCTTCACACGAGTTCAGGGTGAATGCTCCTGTCTCTGGGAGGTCCCACAGTGCTTCACACGAGTTCAGGGTGAATGCTCCTGTCTCTGGGAGGTCCCACAGTGCTTCACGGGAGCTCAGGGTGAATGCTCCTGTCTCTGGGAGGTCCTACAGTGCTTCACACGAGTTCAGGGTGAATGCTCCTGTCTCTGGGAGGTCCCACAGTGCTTCACACGAGTTCAGGGTGAATGCTCCTGTCTCTGGGAGGTCCCACAGTGCTTCACACGAGTTCAGGGTGAATGCTCCTGTCTCTGGGAGGTCCCACAGTGCTTCACACGAGTTCAGGGTGAATGCTCCTGTCTCTGGGAGATCCCACAGTGGATGAGCACAGCTCCCAACAAAAACCACATCATGCAGTCGAAGGAACTGGCAAAGTAATGACTTTAAAGCACCAATCAGGGGAGGGCTGTCAGAAAGTTTACCCCAGCTTCTCTCCCTGTCTGTGGGTCTCATGGAGAGCAAGCTGGGGTAAACTTTCTGACAGCCCTCCCCTGATTGGTGCTTTTCAATCACCCTGTCAGAGCGCAGGGTCAGCCATTTATACAGCACCCCTGGAGCAGCTGGGGTGAAGGGCCTCGCTCAGGGGCCCAGCAGAGTAGGATTCCTCTGCCGGCCGCGGGATTCGAACCGGCAACCTCCCAGCCACAGGCACAGCTCCTGAGCCACAGAGCCAACGCGCGCCGCCCTCGTTTCGTTAGATACACTGTGATTCCGGACGGTTACCCAACACAATGTAAAAGGAAAAGTACCAAGGGGGGAAGGGGGTGAATACTTCTGAGCGCGGCCGTGGAGGATGGCAGTCCTGAGGATGAGGGTGAGGGTGAGGATGAGGATGACACCCGTCTCCCCCCCGGCCTCTGGCGAGCGTTACAGGTGCATAGAGGCGCCCAGCCTCAGAGACGGCTTCTCCCCCAGGCTGTCAGGCGACTGAGCTCTGCCCCCGCCGCCGGCTCACGCAGATGCGATTTCTCTCTCCAGGCTGTCTGTTTTTCAACTTGTTGCTGCTGCTGCCGCTGTTCCGGGTTCGTGGTGTCGGCGAGTCCGCGTGGAAGCCGGCATGTCATCGCCCTCGCGCACATGACAATAAACCCGACCGGACCGGACCCGGACCGGACCGGCACCGAGCAGCTCCGCCCGGCGCCCGGCTGCTGAGACCGGCCCGGGAGACACGGGCGGGACGAGGCAGACGCGGTCCCCGGCGCCCGGGGCGGGGCGGCTGTTTCAGAGGTCAGGGCCGCCTGGAATGTGCTTCAGCGCGGCGCCCGGGGGCGGCGGGCAGGAGGAGGAGGAGGAGGCCGCCTCTCGCAGCCGAAGAGCAGGAAGAACAGTCGCCCGTCTTCCCGGAGGTACAGAAGCCGGCTGGTCTAGTTCTCTTTCTCTCGCCGGGCGGGGGGCGCCCCCTCGCGGCGGCCCGTCGGACCTGCGGCGACTGAGGGGGGACAGAGCGGGGAGAGACCCCAGCTTGCGCCAGGCGAGGCGAGGCGAGAACCGGAAGCCGGAGAGCGGGGGGGGAAAGAGGCACGCGCGCCAGGCGGGAGGGGGGGAATCAGGGGGCCGTGAAGCGGCGCTCGTGCCCGCAGGTGGGCCCTGTCGCGGAGAGTGACGTCATCGGAGTTCCCCCCGGCCCGGGAGCGCGTCCAGACCGTGTCTACCGCCCACGGCTCCCCACGGAGGACTGTGTCCACAACCACAACCCCCTCACTCCTCTGACCCCCACATCCCAACATGTACACTAATGTATAAATACACTAATATACACCTCACACACTGATGTACACAGACACACAGTTACACACACTAATATACACCTTCACACACTGATGTACACAGGCACACAGCTACACACACTAATATACACCTTCACACACTGATGTACACAGGCACACAGCTACACACACTAATATACACTTTCACACACTGATGTACACAGGCACACAGCTACACACACTAATGTACACCTTCACAACCCTGATGTACACAGACAGACAGCTACACACACTAATATACACCTTCACACACTGATGTAGAGGTACACACAGCTACACACACTAATATACAACTTCACACACTGATGTAGAGGTACACACAGTTACACACACTAATATACACCTTCACACACTGATGTACACAAACACACAGCTACACACACTAATGTACACCTTCACAACCCTGATGTACACAGACACACAGTTACACACACTAATACTGATATACTACATTTTTACACACTACACATGTAAAGATACACATTAAAACCTTCAAACTGATGTACAGATACACACACTGAGAACACAACTTCACACACTGATGTACAGATACATACAATGACATGCACTGATGTACAAATACACACACACAATCTCACACACTGATATACAGATATACACACTGATGAAAAAAATACTCTCAAAAACAAATACTGACACAGATACAGACTCAGAGACACACTGATGTTACAGAGACACTGTCAGACATACAGACTCAGAGACAAACTGATGTTACAGAGACACTGTCAGACATAAAGACTCAGAGACACACTGATGTTACAGAGACACTGTCAGACATACAGACTCAGAGACACACTGATGTTACAGAGACACTGTCAGACATACAGACTCAGAGACACACTGATGTTACAGAGACACTTTCAGACTGAGTGACACACTGGTGTTGCAGAGACACTGACAGACACATACAGACTCAGACACTGATGTTACACAGACACACTGACAGACACAAAACGACTCAGAGACACACTGATGCTACAGAGACACTGACAGACACACTGATGTTACACAGAGACACTGACAGACACACATACAGACTCGGAGACACAGTGATGTTACACAGACACTGTAAGACACACTGATGTTACACAGACAGACACATACAGTCTCACACTGATGTTACACAGACAGACAGACACACATACAGTCTCACACTGATGTTACACAGACACACTGACAGATACATACAGACTCAGAGACACAGTGACGTTACAGAGACATTGACAGACACATACAGACTCAGACACTGATGTTACACAGAGACATTGACAGACACACATACAGACTCAGAGACACAGTGATGTTACACAGACACACTGACAGACACACACAGACTCAGAGACACAGTGATGTTACACAGACACACTGACAGACACACACAGACTCAGACACTGATGTTACACTGATGTTACACTGAGACATTGACAGTGTCAATAGTATAGTGTTTCACAGACAGGAACTTAAAAACACAGTAAAGGACACAGACACACACACTGAAGCTGTGACACACACAGTGAAACTGTGACAGACACAGTGAAGTTGTGACACAGACACACACTGAAGCTGTGACACACACAGTGAAACTGTGACAGACACAGTGAAGTTGTGACACAGACACACACACTGAAGCTGTGACGCAGACACACACTGAAACTGTGACACACACATTGAAGCTGTGACACACACAGTGAAGTTGTGACAGACACAGACCCAGAGACACGGTGACGTTGTGATATAGACACACAGTGAAGTTGTGACAGACACGAACACACTGATCTGTGACACACACACACACGGTGACGTTGTGACATAGACACACAGTGAAGTTGTGACAGACACGAACACACTGATCTGTGACACACACACACACGGTGACGTTGTGACATAGACACACAGTGAAGTTGTGACAGACACGAACACACTGATCTGTGACACACACACACACACGGTGACGTTGTGACACAGACACACAGTGAAGTTGTGACAGACACGAACACACTGATCTGTGACACACACACACACGGTGACGTTGTGACACAGACACACAGTGAAGTTGTGACACACACACACACACGGTGAAGTTGTGACAGACACGAACACACTGATCTGTGACACACACACGGTGACGTTGTGACATAGACACACGGTGAAGTTGTGACAGACACGAACACACTGATCTGTGACACACACACACGGTGACGTTGTGACATAGACACACGGTGAAGTTGTGACAGACACGAACACACTGATCTGTGACACACACACACAGTGAAGTTGTGACAGACACGAACACACTGATCTGTGACACACACACACACACGGTGACGTTGTGACAGACACACAGTGAAGTTGTGACAGACACGAACACACTGATCTGTGACACACACACACACACACACGGTGACGTTGTGACACAGACACACAGTGAAGTTGTGACAGACACGAACACACTGATCTGTGACACACACACACACGGTGACGTTGTGACACAGACACACAGTGAAGTTGTGACACACACACACACACACGGTGAAGTTGTGACAGACACGAACACACTGATCTGTGACACACACACACGGTGACGTTGTGACATAGACACACGGTGAAGTTGTGACAGACACGAACACACTGATCTGTGACACACACACGGTGACGTTGTGACACAGACACACAGTGAAGTTGTGACAGACACGAACACACTGATCTGTGACACACACACACGGTGAAGTTGTGACAGACACGAACACACTGATCTGTGACACACACACAGTGAAGTTGTGACAGACACGAACACACTGATCTGTGACACACACACACACACGGTGACGTTGTGACACAGACACACAGTGAAGTTGTGACAGACACGAACACACTGATCTGTGACACACACACAGTGAAGTTGTGACAGACACGAACACACTGATCTGTGAACACACACACACACACGGTGACGTTGTGACACAGACACACAGTGAAGTTGTGACAGACACGAACACACTGATCTGTGACACACACACACACGGTGACGTTGATAAGGGCTTCGGGACGCGCCCACTCTGCAAACTAGCAGCGCGAAGTCACGCCCTCTCCTACTGTAGGTTTCGTTTTTCACAACAACAGCAGCGGTAGCAGCAGCCGCCGCCGCCGTCCGACGAGCTCGGCGGACCGGGGTCTCCATTTCCAGGCGGGTGCTCTCGTCGCTGTCCACCTCGGGGTCCGGGTGGGGAGGGGGATGCGTGGACTGTGACACGCGAGCGCGCGGGCGCGCGCGCTGCGGGGCCGGCGGCGCCACGGACGGGTCGTGGAGTTGACTCGGAAAGTTGCGGAAGAGAGAGAGAGGGAGAGACAGACGAGCGAGCGAGCGAGCGATAACCGAAAGTCCCGACAGGAAGCGAGAGACCAGCCTCGGGTCGACAGACCACGTACGACGAGGTGAGAGGGAAGACGAGGGCTTTTAATCCGGACGATCACAACAGCGCCGGGCGATGCGCACGTACCCACGCAGGTCGGGCCGGGCTGGGAGTTACAGACCACGCAGCGAGGGGCTTGAGCCCTGGCCGTGTTTTCCAGAGAGCGAGGTGTGGAGCTGGAGACGGCCCTGTCATGAAATCTACTCATCTAAAAACTGCGACTTTCTCGATCGCAGTGCCTGGCGCGCCGCCTTCGGTGTGGGTTTCCCGATCGGGGACTTTTAAGGGCCACACGCGAGTTTTTTGAAAGGGGAGGTTCACTAGTTCACCGGCAGCCGTGGGGAGGGCGCAGAAGCGCTTGTAGTAGCGACATAGAGACAGTGTTGTAGCAGCAGCTACAGTCATGCTGTAGGTTATAGTAGCAGCAGTACAGCTGGTAGTAGCTACAGTTACTGGAGTAGTGACTTCAGTATTACAGCTGGTAGTAGACAGTTACTGGAGTAGTGACTTCAGTAATCCAGCTGGTATGAGCAGTTACTGGAGTAGTGACTTCAGTAATCCAGCTGGTATGAGCAGTTACTGGAGTAGTGACTTCAGTATTACAGCTGGTATGAGACAGTTACTGGAGTAGTAACTTCAGTATTACAGCTGGTATGAGCAGTTACTGGAGTAGTAACTTCAGTAATCCAGCTGGTAGTAGCTACAGTTACTGGAGTAGTGACTTCAGTATTACAGCTGGTAGTAGCTACAGTTACTGGAGTAGTGACTTCAGTATTACAGCTGGTAGTAGACAGTTACTGGAGTAGTAACTTCAGTAATCCAGCTGGTATGAGCAGTTACTGGAGTAGTGACTTCAGTAATCCAGCTGGTATGAGCAGTTACTGGAGTAGTAACTTCAGTAATCCAGCTGGTATGAGCAGTTACTGGAGTAGTGACTTCAGTATTACAGCTGGTATGAGACAGTTACTGGAGTAGTAACTTCAGTAATCCAGCTGGTATGAGCAGTTACTGGAGTAGTAACTTCAGTAATCCAGCTGGTAGTAGCTACAGTTACTGGAGTAGTGACTTCAGTATTACAGCTGGTAGTAGCTACAGTTACTGGAGTAGTGACTTCAGTATTACAGCTGGTATGAGCAGTTACTGGAGTAGTAACTTCAGTAATCCAGCTGGTATGAGCAGTTACTGGAGTAGTAACTTCAGTATTACAGCTGGTAGTAGCGACAGTTACTGGAGTAGTGACTTCAGTATTACAGCTGGTATGAGACAGTTACTGGAGTAGTGACTTCAGTATTACAGCTGGTATGAGCAGTTACTGGAGTAGTAACTTCAGTAATCCAGCTGGTATGAGACAGTTACTGGAGTAGTGACTTCAGTATTACAGCTGGTAGTAGCGACAGTTACTGGAGTAGTGACTTCAGTATTACAGCTGGTAGTAGCTACAGTTACTGGAGTAGTGACTTCAGTATTACAGCTGGTATGAGCAGTTACTGGAGTAGTGACTTCAGTATTACAGCTGGTATGAGCAGTTACTGGAGTAGTAACTTCAGTATTACAGCTGGTATGAGACAGTTACTGGAGTAGTGACTTCAGTATTACAGCTGGTATGAGCAGTTACTGGAGTAGTGACTTCAGTAATCCAGCTGGTATGTGCAGTTACTGGAGTAGTGACTTCAGTATTACAGCTGGTAGTAGCTACAGTTACTGGAGTAGTGACTTCAGTATTACAGCTGGTATGAGCAGTTACTGGAGTAGTGACTTCAGTATTACAGCTGGTATGAGACAGTTACTGGAGTAGTAACTTCAGTAATCCAGCTGGTATGAGCAGTTACTGGAGTAGTAACTTCAGTATTACAGCTGGTAGTAGCTACAGTTGCTGGAGTAGTGACTTCAGTAATCCAGCTGGTATGAGACAGTTACTGGAGTAGTAACTTCAGTAATCCAGCTGGTATGAGCAGTTACTGGAGTAGTAACTTCAGTAATCCAGCTGGTATGAGCAGTTACTGGAGTAGTAACTTCAGTATTACAGCTGGTAGTAGCTACAGTTACTGGAGTAGTGACTTCAGTAATCCAGCTGGTATGAGCAGTTACTGGAGTAGTGACTTCAGTAATCCAGCTGGTATGAGCAGTTACTGGAGTAGTAACTTCAGTAATCCAGCTGGTATGAGCAGTTACTGGAGTAGTAACTTCAGTAATCCAGCTGGTAGTAGCGACAGTTACTGGAGTAGTGACTTCAGTATTACAGCTGGTATGAGACAGTTACTGGAGTAGTAACTTCAGTAATCCAGCTGGTAGTAGCGACAGTTACTGGAGTAGTGACTTCAGTATTACAGCTGGTATGAGACAGTTACTGGAGTAGTGACTTCAGTATTACAGCTGATAGTAGACAGTTACTGGAGTAGTGACTTCAGTATTACAGCTGGTATGAGCAGTTACTGGAGTAGTAACTTCAGTATTACAGCTGGTAGTAGCTACAGTTGCTGGAGTAGTGACTTCAGTAATCCAGCTGGTATGAGACAGTTACTGGAGTAGTAACTTCAGTAATCCAGCTGGTATGAGCAGTTACTGGAGTAGTAACTTCAGTAATCCAGCTGGTATGACCAGTTACTGGAGTAGTAACTTCAGTATTACAGCTGGTAGTAGCTACAGTTACTGGAGTAGTGACTTCAGTAATCCAGCTGGTATGAGACAGTTACTGGAGTAGTAACTTCAGTAATCCAGCTGGTATGAGCAGTTACTGGAGTAGTGACTTCAGTAATCCAGCTGGTATGAGCAGTTACTGGAGTAGTAACTTCAGTAATCCAGCTGGTATGAGCAGTTACTGGAGTAGTAACTTCAGTAATCCAGCTGGTAGTAGCGACAGTTACTGGAGTAGTGACTTCAGTATTACAGCTGGTATGAGACAGTTACTGGAGTAGTAACTTCAGTAATCCAGCTGGTAGTAGCGACAGTTACTGGAGTAGTGACTTCAGTATTACAGCTGGTATGAGACAGTTACTGGAGTAGTGACTTCAGTATTACAGCTGATAGTAGACAGTTACTGGAGTAGTGACTTCAGTATTACAGCTGGTATGAGCAGTTACTGGAGTAGTAACTTCAGTATTACAGCTGGTAGTAGACAGTTACTGGAGTAGTGACTTCAGTATTACAGCTGGTATGAGACAGTTACTGGAGTAGTGACTTCAGTATTACAGCTGGTATGAGACAGTTACTGGAGTAGTGACTTCAGTATTACAGCTGGTATGAGACAGTTACTGGAGTAGTGACTTCAGTATTACAGCTGGTATGAGACAGTTACTGGAGTAGTGACTTCAATAATTCAGCGGTCAGACTCCCCTGTGCACAGCGGTGAGACGCTCTGGGTTCAGGGGTCAGACTCCTCTGAGACGCTCTGGGTTCAGGGGTCAGACTGCCCTGTGAACAGTGGAGAGACGCTCTGGGTTCAGGGGTCGGACTGCCCTGTGCTCAGTGGTGAGACGCTCTGGGGTCAGGGGTCAGACTCCTCTGTGAACAGCGGTGAAACACTCTGGGTTCAGGGGTCAGACTGTCCTGTGCTCAGCGGTGAGACGCTCTGGGTTCAGGGGTCAGACTCCTCTGTGCTCAGCGGTGAGACACTCTGGGTTCAGGGGTCAGACTGCCCTGTGCTCAGCGGTGAGACGCTCTGGGTTCAGGGGTCAGACTCCTCTGTGCTCAGCGGTGAGACGCTCTGTGTTCAGGGTCTGAGCCTGGGCTGGGCCTGTCAGCAGCGGACTTGAAGAGGTGCTTGCCGCAGAGCTCCAGAAAACGAGGATGTGGGAGGGGCTGAGCAGAGAGATTGACCTATTTCCTGTCTTGTGTGCCCTCCTCTCCCCCTGCAGCCAATCCGCTTCGTCCTCTATGACTGCACTTCCTGCCACGCCCACACGGACCACATGGCGATGTTCCTCCTGTCCCGCGGGCCCGGGCTCCAGGACGCCGACCGGAACGCCGGGGTGAACCAAGGGGGATCTCGGGGAGACGGGAGGCACCCCACCAGAGGAGAGGGCAGGGAGAAAGAGGAGGAGGAGGAGGAGGAGGAAGAGGAGGTGCTGGACGAGTTCACCGTGCCTGCGGTCGTGCGGGCCACCCTGACCTCGCTCAGGCCCACCCTGCTGCGGGTTTTTGGGGTGTCACTGTGCTTCGATGAGGTGGGGGGCCCGGCAGAGCTGGCAGGAGGGTCTTCCCTCAGCGACAACCAGATGTGGCTCCAGCTGCGGGGCCAGAGAGGAGGCGTGGGGTCAGCCAAGGTCAGGAAGTGTGATTTATTAGATTAACCCCTCTCTCTCAGTGCAGTGTTAATGTACTGGAGTGTCCAGTCAGTCAGTGTGTCTGTATGAACCCCTCTCTCTCAGTGCAGTGTTAATGTACTGGAGTGTCCAGTCAGTCAGTGTGTCTGTATGAACCCCTCTCTCTCAGTGCAGTGTTAATGTACTGGAGTGTCCAGTCAGTCGGTGTGTCTGTATGAACCCCTCTCTCTCAGTGCAGTGTTAATGTACTGGAGTGTCCAGTCAGTGTGTCTGTATGAACCCCTCTCTCTCAGTGCAGTGTTAATGTACTGGAGTGTCCAGTCAGTCAGTGTGTCTGTATGAACCCCTCTCTCTCAGTGCAGTGTTAATGTACTGGAGTGTCCAGTCAGTCAGTGTGTCAGTATGAACCCCTCTCTCTCAGTGCAGTGTTAATGTACTGGAGTGTCCAGTCAGTCAGTGTGTCTGTATGAACCCCTCTCTCTCAGTGCAGTGTTAATGTACTGGAGTGTCCAGTCAGTCAGTGTGTCAGTATGAACCCCTCTCTCTCAGTGCAGTGTTAATGTACTGGAGTGTCCAGTCAGTCAGTGTGTCTGTATGAACCCCTCTCTCTCAGTGCAGTGTTAATGTACTGGAGTGTCCAGTCAGTGTGTCTGTATGAACCCCTCTCTCTCAGTGCAGTGTTAATGTACTGGAGTGTCCAGTCAGTCAGTGTGTCTGTATGAACCTCTCTCTCTCAGTGCAGTGTTAATGTACTGGAGTGTCCAGTCAGTCAGTGTGTCTGTATGAACCCCTCTCTCTCAGTGCAGTGTTAATGTACTGGAGTGTCCAGTCAGTCAGTGTGTCTGTATGAACCCCTCTCTCTCAGTGCAGTGTTAATGTACTGGAGTGTCCAGTCAGTCAGTGTGTCTGTATGAACCCCTCTCTCTCAGTGCAGTGTTAATGTACTGGAGTGTCCAGTCAGTCAGTGTGTCTGTATGAACCCCTCTCTCTCAGTGCAGTGTTAATGTACTGGAGTGTCCAGTCAGTGTGTCTGTATGAACCCCTCTCTCTCAGTGCAGTGTTAATGTACTGGAGTGTCCAGTCAGTGTGTCTGTATGAACCCCTCTCTCTCAGTGCAGTGTTAATGTACTGGAGTGTCCTGTCAGTCAGTGTGTCTGTATGAACCCCTCTCTCTCAGTGCAGTGTTAATGTACTGGAGTGTCCAGTCAGTCAGTGTGTCTGTATGAACCCCTCTCTCTCAGTGCAGTGTTAATGTACTGGAGTGTCCAGTCAGTCAGTGTGTCTGTATGAACCCCTCTCTCTCAGTGCAGTGTTAATGTACTGGAGTGTCCAGTCAGTCAGTGTGTCTGTATGAACCCCTCTCTCTCAGTGCAGTGTTAATGTACTGGAGTGTCCAGTCAGTCGGTGTGTCTGTATGAACCCCTCTCTCTCAGTGCAGTGTTAATGTACTGGAGTGTCCAGTCAGTGTGTCTGTATGGACCCCTCTCTCTCAGTGCAGTGTTAATGTACTGGAGTGTCCAGTCAGTGTGTCTGTATGAACCCCTCTCTCTCAGTGCAGTGTTAATGTACTGGAGTGTCCAGTCAGTGTGTCTGTATGAACCCCTCTCTCTCAGTGCAGTGTTAATGTACTGGAGTGTCCAGTCAGTGTGTCTGTATGAACCCCTCTCCCTCCTGTTCTTCCTCAGGTGTTTATTAAAGGGGTGGTGAGTGTGGAAGATCAGCAGGAAGTGACATATCCTCAGGGTCTTCACTGTGTGTTCGTTGGGGCCCGGGGGCTGTTCCTGGACTGCCTGATCAGAAACACCTCTGCCTACGTCGTGGTGAGTGACATGACCATGCCAGGACTGTACAGGTGTTGCAGATGTAGTAGACACTTTAAAGCTACATAAATCTGTCTCTCTAACCTTCCTCCTTCTCTCCTCTCTCCTCCGGCCTACTGTGTCTCCTTCTCTCTTTTTCCCCTCGACTCCCTCTCTCCTTTCTCCTTTTTCCCTCCTCTCCCTTTCCCTGGCCGTCTCTTTCTCCCGCTCCTCTCCTCTCCCTGCCTCTCTCCCTGCCTCTCTCCCTCTCCATCTCCCTGCCTCTATTCTTCTCCCTCTCCCTGCCCCTCTCCCTCTTCATCTCCCTGCTCCTCTCCCTGCCTCTCTCCTTCTTCCTCTCCCTGCCCCTCTCCCTGCTCCTCTCCCTCTCCCTCTCCCTCTCCCTCTCCCTCTCCCTCTCCCTGCTCCTCTCCCTGCTCCTCTCCCTGCCCCTCTCCCTGCTCCTCTCCCTCTCCCTGCTCCTCTCCCTCTCCCTGCCCCTCTCCCTGCCCCTCTCCCTGCTCCTCTCCCTGCTCCTCTCCCTCTCCCTGCCCTTGCTCCTCTCCCTCTCCCTGCCCCTCTCCCTGCCCTTGCTCCTCTCCCTCTCCCTGCCCCTCTCCCTGCCTCTCTCCCTGCTCCTCTCCCTGCCTCTCTCCCTCTCCCTGCCTCTCTCCCTCTCCCTGCTCCTCTCCCTGTCCCTCTCCTTCTTCCTGCTCCTCTCCCTGCCCCTGCTCCTCTCCCTCTCCCTGCTCCTCTCCCTCTTCCTCTCCCTGCCCCTGCTCCTCTCCCTGCCCCTCTCCTCCTCCCTGCTCCTCTCCCTGCCCCTGCTCCTCTCCCTGCTCCTCTCCCTGTCCCTCTCCTTCTCCCTGCCCCTCTCCCTCTCCCTGCTCCTCTCCCTGCTCCTCTCCCTCTCCCTGCCCCTCTCCCTGCCCCTCTCCCTCTCCCTGCCCCTCTCCCTGCCCCTCTCCCTCTCCCTGCTCCTCTCCCTCTTCCTCTCCCTGCCCCTCTCCCTGCCCCTCTCCCTCTCCCTGCCCCTCCCCCTGCCCCTCTCCCTGCCTCTCTCCCTGCTCCTCTCCTTCTTCCTGCTCCTCTCCCTGCCCCTGCCTCTCTCCCTCTCCCTGCTCCTCTCCCTCTTCCTCTCCCTGCCCCTGCCCCTCTTCATCTCCCTGCTCCTCTCCCTCTCCCTGCTCCTCTCCCTGCCTCTCTCCTTCTTCCTGCTCCTGCCCCTCTCCCTGTCCCTCTCCCTCTCCCTGCTCCTCTCCCTGCTTCTCTCCCTCTTCATCTCCCTGCCCCTCTCCCTGCCCCTCTCCCTGCTCCTCTCCCTCTCCCTGCCCTTGCTCCTCTCCCTCTCCCTGCCCCTCTACCTGCCCCTCTCCCTCTCCCTGCCCCTCTCCCTGCCTCTCTCCCTGTCCTTCTCCTTCTCCCTGCCCCTGCTCCTCTCCCTGCCCCTGCCCCTCTCCCTGCCCCTCTCCCTGCCCCTCTCCCTGCTCCTCTCCCTGCCTCTCTCCCTCTCCCTGCCTCTCTCCCTCTCCCTGCTCCTCTCCCTGTCCCTCTCCTTCTTCCTGCTCCTCTCCCTGCCCCTGCTCCTCTCCCTCTCCCTGCTCCTCTCCCTCTTCCTCTCCCTGCCCCTGCCCCTCTCCCTCTTCATCTCCCTGCTCCTCTCCCTGCCCCTCTCCTCCTCCCTGCTCCTCTCCCTGCCCCTGCCCCTCTCCCTGCTCCTCTCCCTGTCCCTCTCCTTCTCCCTGCTCCTCTCCCTGCCCCTGCCTCTCTCCCTCTCCCTGCTCCTCTCCCTCTTCCTTTCCCTGCCCCTGCCCCTCTCCCTCTTCCTCTCCCTGCCCCTGCCCCTCTCCCTGCCCCTCTCCCTGCCCCTCTCCCTCTCCCTGCTCCTCTCCCTGTCCCTCTCCTTCTTCCTGCTCCTCTCCCTGCCCCTGCTCCTCTTCCTCTCCCTCTCCCTGCCCCTGCTCCTCTCCCTGCCCCTCTCCTCCTCCCTGCTCCTCTCCCTGCCCCTGCTCCTCTCCCTGCTCCTCTCCCTGCTCCTCTCCCTCTCCCTGCTCCTCTCCCTGCTCCTCTCCCCCAGGTCGGTTCCCCGGGGTGCCTGCTGGTGTCGGGGCTGATGGAGCCGGTGATGCAGGCCTACACGCTGGTCCTGGACCTGGTGGACAAGTACCAGGGCACCCAGAGCCAGGCCCCCGAGCCCCGGGGGGCCGCGGCCGGCGACCCCCAGGACGTGCGCAGGGCCTTCCAGGCGCTGGTGGAGGCGCACGAGGACCGGCACTCCATGGACCTGCTGCTGCTGCCGGGGCCGGTCAAGGAGGTCCTGCTGGAGCTGCTCCGGGAGTCCCGCCACTCCGCAGGGCCGGGGGGGGGGGCCGGGGGGCTCCCGAGGGCCTGGCCGGGCCGGGAGGGGGCTCCTCCTTCCGGGCCGGGGCCCGGGCAGGACGGGAGAGGGGGGGGCCCCGGAGCGCGGGTGGCGGAAGAGTCGACGGACCCCTCGCTGGGCGGCGGGGAGGACGGGCCGGGCTCGGGGAGCGGCCCCCAGGAGGTGGGCGAGGAGGAGGAGGAGGAGGGGCCGGGCGCGCTCCTCTCGTCCGGCTCGCAGGAGGAGTTCAGCCTGCTGCTCAGGTTCTTCACCGCCATGGGCTACGGCGAGGGCGTGGTGCAGCGGGTCCTGGCCAGAACTGGGCCCCGGGAGGCCTCCCAGATCCTGGACCTGGTCCAGCAGGAGCAGGACGGGGACCCCCTCCAGGGCAGCGGGGCGGGTCCCGGCCCGGAGGAGCTGGGAGGGGGCGGGGAGGCGGGGGACTTCGTGATGGGCATCCTGCGTTCGGCGGCGGCCAGCTGCGGCTACGCGGAGGAGGACGTCCTGCGGGCGTGCAGCGCGATGCCGGGCACGGGCGGCGGGCTCTCCGCCGGGCAGCTCCTGCTGCAGCTCCAGGCCGAGGCCGAGGCACAGGGAGGGGCCGGGAGCGGGAGAGGGGCGGGGCTCGGGGAGGGGGGCGGGGAGAGGAGGGAGTGGGCGGGGCTCGGCGATGTAAGCAGCGAGGTGGGGGAGTGGGCGGGGCTTGAAGTGGGCGGGGAGAGGCGGATGGGGGCCGGGCTGGGTGAGGCAGGCGAGGAGAGGAGGCAGCCGGCTGGGCTTGAGGAGGTGGGGGGCGTAGACAGGAGGGAGTGGGCGGGGCTCAACAATGTGGGCGGTGAGATGGGGAAGTGGGCGGGGCTTGGAGTGGTCGGGGAGAGGCGGGCGGGGGCCGGGCTGGGCGAGGAGAGGGGGCAGCGGGCGGGGCTCGGGGAGGTGGGCGGGGAGAGGGGGCAGCGGGCGGGGCTCGGGGAGCTGGGCGGGGAGAGGGGGCAGCGGGCGGGGCTCGGGGAGCTGGGCGGGGAGAGGGGGCAGCGGGCGGGGCTCGGGGAGCTGGGCGGGGAGAGGGGGCAGCGGGCGGGGCTCGGGGAGGTGGGCGGGGAGAGGGGGAGAGAGCGAGATGTCAGGAGAGGTGTTGATCTGGAGGGCTTCGATTCCATGAGCCGCGACCGACCGGGGCTTGACGCGGGACAGCTGGAGTGGGGAGGAGGAGGAGGAGGAGGAGGAGGAGGAGGCTGCGAGTACCCGCCGGACATTCCTGACCCCCGGGACTGCCCCCGGCCTGAACGCTCGGCCAGCCAGCCCTGGCCGGGCCGCGGGACCCGGATTCCGCCGGGGGTCTTCCCACAGGACCCGGGCCTGCGGAACGGCGGGTCCGGCCTCGGGGGAGACGCGAGGTCTCCCGACAGGCAGGAGCGGCGCCTGCACCCCGACACCGGCGGGGGCGCGGCCTCCCCCAGGAGGAGGGCCAGTCGCTCGGCTGCCCCGGCGGTGAAGGGCCCTCCCCAGCACACCTATCCCAAATCCATCCAGGACTTCTCTCCCGGGCAGAGCCCCGACCCCCTCCTCCCAGCCCCCCTGCCCCGGGAGACCCAGGCTGCTCCTGCAGGGAGGGGAAGGAGGCGGGGGGGGTCCACGAAGACGGCTGTCACGGGGCCCCAGCGTTACCAGGAAGTACTGCAGACCCCCTTTGACCTCCAGCTGACGGATGCCCCCGGTAACCCCAACCTGCGTCAGATCATCATCGACGGCAGCAACGTGGCCATGAGGTGAGAAAGCATCTGTATTAACCCCTCTCTCTCAGTGCAGTGTGTCTGTATGAACCCCTCTCTCTCAGTGCAGTGTTAATGTACTGGAGTGTCCAGTCAGTCAGTGTGTCTGTATGAACCCCTCTCTCTCAGTGCAGTGTTAATGTACTGGAGTGTCCAGTCAGTGTGTCTGTATGAACCCCTCTCTCTCAGTGCAGTGTTAATGTACTGGAGTGTCCAGTCAGTCAGTGTGTCTGTATGAACCCCTCTCTCTCAGTGCAGTGTTAATGTACTGGAGTATCCACTCAGTCAGTGTGTCTGTATGAACCCCTCTCTCTCAGTGCAGTGTTAATGTACTGGAGTGTCCAGTCAGTGTGTCTGTATGAACCCCTCTCTCTCAGTGCAGTGTTAATGTACTGGAGTGTCCAGTCAGTCAGTGTGTCTGTATGAACCCCTCTCTCTCAGGGCAGTGTTAATGTACTGGAGTGTCCAGTCAGTGTGTCTGTATGAACCCCTCTCTCTCAGTGCAGTGTTAATGTACTGGAGTGTCCAGTCAGTCAGTGTGTCTGTATGAACCCCTCTCTCTCAGTGCAGTGTTAATGTACTGGAGTGTCCAGTCAGTGTGTCTGTATGAACCCCTCTCTCTCAGTGCAGTGTTAATGTACTGGAGTGTCCAGTCAGTGTGTCTGTAGGAACCCCTCTCTCTCAGGGCAGTGTTAATGTACTGGAGTGTCCAGTCAGTGTGTCTGTATGAACCCCTCTCTCTCAGTGCAGTGTTAATGTACTGGAGTGTCCAGTCAGTCAGTGTGTCTGTATGAACCCCTCTCTCTCAGGGCAGTGTTAATGTACTGGAGTGTCCAGTCAGTGTGTCTGTATGAACCCCTCTCTCTCAGTGCAGTGTTAATGTACTGGAGTGTCCAGTCAGTGTGTCTGTATGAACCCCTCTCTCTCAGTGCAGTGTTAATGTACTGGAGTGTCCAGTCAGTGTGTCTGTATGAACCCCTCTCTCTCAGTGCAGTGTTAATGTACTGGAGTGTCCAGTCAGTCAGTGTGTCTGTATGAACCCCTCTCTCTCAGTGCAGTGTTCATGTACTGGAGTGTCCAGTCAGTCAGTGTGTCTGTATGAACCCCTCTCTCTCAGTGCAGTGTTAATGTACTGGAGTGTCCAGTCAGTCAGTGTGTCTGTATGAACCCCTCTCTCTCAGTGCAGTGTTAATGTACTGGAGTGTCCAGTCAGTCAGTGTGTCTGTATGAACCCCTCTCTCTCAGTGCAGTGTTAATGTACTGGAGTGTCCAGTCAGTCAGCGTGTCTGTATGAACCCCTCTCTCTCAGTGCAGTGTTAATGTACTGGAGTGTCCAGTCAGTCAGTGTGTCTGTATGAACCCCTCTCTCTCAGTGCAGTGTTAATGTACTGGAGTGTCCAGTCAGTCAGCGTGTCTGTATGAACCCCTCTCTCTCAGTGCAGTGTTAATGTACTGGAGTGTCCAGTCAGTCAGTGTGTCTGTATGAACCCCTCTCTCTCAGTGCAGTGTTAATGTACTGGAGTGTCCAGTCAGTGTGTCTGTATGAACCCCTCTCTCTCAGTGCAGTGTTAATGTACTGGAGTGTCCAGTCAGTGTGTCTGTATGAACCCCTCTCTCTCAGTGCAGTGTTAATGTACTGGAGTGTCCAGTCAGTCAGTGTGTCTGTATGAACCCCTCTCTCTCAGTGCAGTGTTAATGTACTGGAGTGTCCAGTCAGTGTGTCTGTATGAACCCCTCTCTCTCAGTGCAGTGTTAATGTACTGGAGTGTCCAGTCAGTGTGTCTGTATGAACCCCTCTCTCTCAGTGCAGTGTTAATGTACTGGAGTGTCCAGTCAGTCAGTGTGTCTGTATGAACCCCTCTCTCTCTCTCAGTCATGGCCTGGGTCATTTCTTCTCCTGCCGGGGAATCGCTCTGGCTGTCCAGTATTTCTGGAAGCGGGGTCACCGCAAGATCACGACCTTTGTCCCGCAGTGGAGGCTGAAGAAGGACCCGAAGGTCAAAGGTAAGACGCCCCGGAGCGGTGTGAAGTCGGGGTGTCATTGGGCGGGGGGTGGAGCCGTCCCCCTGGGCTCACGCTGTCCCATGCCACCCCGTGCCCTGAGCATGCCCGCGGTTGTGGGGTTTCTAAGACGCTATTCTCTGGAGCCCCTGAGGACCAGAGTCCCCCGAATCAGCCGGCCTTACGGATCAGAACCTCTGAAGTGAACCCCGTCTTCGTTAACGAGTGATCTCGGGCCACCAGGAACACAGATTACATTGGGGCTCCCCAAGACCAGGCTTGGAGACCCCTGATCTGGGTCGGATCATTAGGAGCGCGTCCCTTCAGCCCTTGAGGAGCAGGGGCCCCCGAGTTGAGTTGCCTGTGTGATCGGAAACCCCTCAAGTGATCCCCGTCTTGGGAAATGCGTGATTCAGGGTGACCTGACTGAAGTGGGGGTCTCCAGGAGCCCGGGTGTGTGTGTGTGTGGATTTGTCTGTCTCCCCCATCGCCATCAGGTATCAGGCTCCTCCTGGGAGAGAGACGGGGAGCGGGACGTAGCCCAGAAGGTTTCCTTCGCGGTGCCCAGGATGGGGGTGTGGATCTGTGGGGTCTCGCTGCCTAGGTCGAGTTTCTCCTGTGGCTTGCCCCAGCGTGGTCACGTCAGGGGGGGGGGGGGGGGGGAGAGTGTTGGCTGGTTTGCCGTCGCTCGCTCGCTCGCGCGTTCGGGACAGCGACTGCGGCGCATTAGCACCCCCCCCCCCCCACCGAAAATCCCGGACGAGGGCGGCTCGGTTCCGGCCCGGCCCATCTCGCTGGTCTGGATCGGAGCTCTAGAACCCAGGGCGGGTCTGTCCCACAGCAGGATGGGTCCTGACGTGGGGCAGGCGGTCGTCCTGATTGGAGATTCTGGGACCGGAGAGAGCGCCTCTTACCGCTCCACCAGGAGCACTACAGCAGCAGCAGCCTGGTTTGAGTCTGGGGTATCCCTCCCCCGAGGGCACGGCTTGGGTTACCTCTGGAGCAGGTGCTGCCTCTCCTCAACATGCCCGTCAGCCAGTTGCCGTGACGACGTGATCTGGTGTGAGATTGATTCCACCCGCGCGCAGAGAAACGATCACTTACTCGTTGCTGAGGGGGGTATTTAACACCAGATCCAGCAGCGCCTCCCCTCTCGGTCTTTAGAGCTTTGCCTCTCATCTCAGCGCGTTCCTTTCCCATTTGGCCTTCATGTGTTTTCTTCGCTTGCAGAGTTCAGCTACGCGTCTGGATCACCATCCCCACTCTGTGCTCTTCCTGTGTTCTCCCACATTTTGACTCAGCCTGTTATCAGCCTCACTTCGGGGTCTGCTCTGTGCTATAAGCTTGCCTGCCTGCCTGCCTGCCTGCCTGCCTGCCTGCTGTCTTCAGCCTGTCTGTCTGACTGCGTGTCTGCTTTCTTCAGCCTGTCTGTCTGACTGCCTGTCTGTTTTCTTCTGTCTGCCTGTCTGCCCTTCTGCCTGCGTGTCTGCTTTCTTCTGTCTGCCTGCCTGCCTGTTTGCCTGCCTGCGTGTCTGCTTTCTTCTGCCTGCCTGTCTGCCTGCCTGCGTGTCTGCTTTCTTCTGCCTGCCTGCCTGCCTGCCTGCCTGCCTGCCTGTCTGTCTGTCTGCCTGCCTGCCTGCCTGTCTGTCTGCCTGCCTGCGTGTCTGCTTTCTTCTGCCTGCCTGTCTGCCTGTCTGCGTTCTTCTGTCTGCCTGTCTGCCTGCCTGCCTGCCTGCCTGCTGTCTTCAGCCTGTCTGTCTGACTGCGTGTCTGCTTTCTTCAGCCTGTCTGACTGCCTGCCTGTCTGCTTTCTTAAGCCTGTCTGTCTGACTGCCTGCCTGTCTGCTTTCTTCAGCCTGTCTGTCTGACTGCCTGTCTGTTTTCTTCTGTCTGCCTGCCTGCCTGTCTGCCTGCGTGTCTGCTTTCTTCTGCCTGCCTGTCTGCCTGCCTGCGTGTCTGCTTTCTTCAGCCTGTCTGTCTGACTGCCTGTCTGTTTTCTTCTGTCTGCCTGTCTGCCCTTCTGCCTGCGTGTCTGCTTTCTTCTGTCTGCCTGCCTGCCTGTTTGCCTGCCTGCGTGTCTGCTTTCTTCTGCCTGCCTGTCTGCCTGCCTGCGTGTCTGCTTTCTTCTGCCTGCCTGCCTGCCTGCCTGCCTGTCTGTCTGTCTGTCTGTCTGCCTGCCTGCCTGCCTGTCTGTCTGCCTGCCTGCGTGTCTGCTTTCTTCTGCCTGCCTGTCTGCCTGTCTGCGTTCTTCTGTCTGCCTGTCTGCCTGCCTGCCTGCCTGCCTGCTGTCTTCAGCCTGTCTGTCTGACTGCGTGTCTGCTTTCTTCAGCCTGTCTGACTGCCTGCCTGTCTGCTTTCTTAAGCCTGTCTGTCTGACTGCCTGCCTGTCTGCTTTCTTCAGCCTGTCTGTCTGACTGCCTGTCTGTTTTCTTCTGTCTGCCTGCCTGCCTGTCTGCCTGCGTGTCTGCTTTCTTCTGCCTGCCTGTCTGCCTGCCTGCGTGTCTGCTTTCTTCTGCCTGCCTGTCTGTCTGCCTGCCTGTCTGTCTGCCTTCCTGCGTGTCTGCTTTCTTCTGCCTGCCTGCCTGCCTGCCTGCCTGCCTGCCTGTCTGCCTGGCTGCCTGGCTGCCTGGCTGCATTCTTCTGTCTGCCTGTCTGCCTGTCTGCATTCTTCTGTCTGCCTGTCTACCTGTCTGCCTGTCTTTGTGCTTGGTTTCACCCCGCTGTCTCAGACCGCTGCCCTCGGGTGGGATCCTGCAGTGTCAGGGAAGCTGCTGTACCTGCTTGTAAACCCGTCCTGTGGTCTTTGTCCATCTGCCCACCTGTCCAGAGCAACACTACCTGACGGAGCTGCAGAACCTGGGCCTACTGTCCCTCACCCCCTCCCGAGAGATCATGGGGAAGAGGATCAGCAGCTATGACGACAGGTGGGTCGGCTGCTGTTTTTTGCATATAGGATCTCCAGTTATTTCATACATATTCGTTCCTGTTTGTTCCCAATTTGAAATTCTCTAGGTGTTGATCAGCACAGCGTGATGGCTGTGGTCTTCCCATTCCGCATGGGGAGAGAGGGAGGGTCTGCCCCTCCTCTCACGCACACAGCTATCAGAGACCACTCCTCTTGTCACACCCACCCATCAGAGACCACTCCTCTTCTGTCACACCCACCTATCAGAGACCACTCCTCTTCTGTCACACCCACCCGTCAGAGACCTCTCCTCTTCTGTCTCACCCACCTATCAGAGACCACTCCTCTTCTGTCACATCCACCTATCAGAGACCACTCCTCTTCTGTCACACCCACCTATCAGAGACCACACCTCTTCTGTCACACCCACCTATCAGAGACCTCTCCTCTTCTGTCTCACCCACCTATGAGACCACTCCTCTTCTGTCACATCCACCTATCAGAGACCACTCCTCTTCTGTCTCTCCCACCTATCAGAGACCACTCCTCTTGTCACACCCACCCATCAGAGACCACTCCTCTTCTGTCACACCCACCTATCAGAGACCACACCTCTTCTGTCACACCCACCTATCAGAGACCTCTCCTCTTCTGTCTCACCCACCTATGAGACCACTCCTCTTCTGTCACATCCACCTATCAGAGACCACTCCTCTTCTGTCTCTCCCACCTATCAGAGACCACTCCTCTTCTGTCACACCCACCTATCAGAGACCACTCCTCTTCTGTCACATCCACCTATCAGAGACCACTCCTCTTCTGTCTCTCCTACCTATCAGAGACCACTCCTCTTCTGTCTCTCCCACCTATCAGAGACCACTCCTCTTCTGTCTCTCCCACCCGTCAGAGACTACTCCTCTTCTGTCACGCCCACCCGTCAGAGACCACTCCTCTTCTGTCACGCCCACCCGTCAGAGACCACTCCTCTTCTGTCTCACCCACCCATCAGAGACCACTCCTCTTCTGTCACACCCACCCATCAGAGACCACTCCTCTTGTCACACCCACCCATCAGAGACCACTCCTCTTCTGTCACACCCACCCATCAGAGACCACTCCTCTTCTGTCACACCCACCTATCAGAGACCACTCCTCTTCTGTCACACCCACCCATCAGAGACCACTCCTCTTCTGTCACACCCACCTATCAGAGACCACTCCTCTTCTGTCTCTCCCACCTATCAGACCACTCCTCTTCTGTCTCTCCCACCTATCAGACCACTCCTCTTCTGTCTCTCCCACCTATCAGAGACCACTCCTCTTCTGTCTCACCCACCCATCAGAGACCACTCCTCTTCTGTCTCTCCCACCTATCAGAGACCACTCCTCTTCTGTCTCTCCCACCTATCAGAGACCACTCCTCTTCTGTCTCTCCCACCTATCAGAGACCACTCCTCTTCTGTCAAACCCACCTATCAGAGACCACTCCTCTTCTGTCTCGCCCACCTATCAGAGACCACTCCTCTTCTGTCTCTCCCACCTATCAGAGACCACTCCTCTTCTGTCTCGCCCACCTATCAGAGACCACTCCTCTTCTGTCTCGCCCACCTATCAGAGACCACTCCTCTTCTGTCATGCCCACCTATCAGAGACCACTCCTCTTCTGTCAAACCCACCTATCAGAGACCACTCCTCTTCTGTCAAACCCACCTATCAGAGACCACTCCTCTTCTGTCACGCCCACCTATCAGAGACCACTCCTCTTCTGTCACGCCCACCCATCAGAGACCACTCCTCTTCTGTCACATCCACCCATCAGAGACCACTCCTCTTCTGTCACACCCACCCATCAGAGACCACTCCTCTTCTGTCACACCCACCCATCAGAGACCACTCCTCTTCTGTCTCTCCCACCTATCAGAGACCACTCCTCTTCTGTCTCGCCCACCTATCAGAGACCACTCCTCTTCTGCCTCGCCCACCTATCAGAGACCACTCCTCTTCTGTCACGCCCACCTATCAGAGACCACTCCTCTTCTGTCTCTCCCACCTATCAGAGACCACTCCTCTTCTGTCAAACCCACCTATCAGAGACCACTCCTCTTCTGTGAAACCCACCTATCAGAGACCACTCCTCTTCTGTGAAACCCACCTATCAGAGACCACTCCTCTTCTGTCACGCCCACCCATCAGAGACCACTCCTTTTCTGTCACATCCACCCATCAGAGACCACTCCTCTTCTGTCACACCCACCCATCAGAGACCACTCCTCTTCTGTCACACCCACCCATCAGAGACCACTCCTCTTCTGTCACACACACCCATCAGAGACCTCTCCTCTTCTGTCTCTCCCACCTATCAGAGACCACTCCTCTTCTGTCACACCCACCTATCAGAGACCACTCCTCTTCTGTCACATCCACCTATCAGAGACCACTCCTCTTCTGTCACACCCACCCATCAGAGACCACTCCTCTTCTGTCACACCCACCCATCAGAGACCACTCCTCTTCTGTCTCTCCCACCTATCAGAGACCACTCCTCTTCTGTCACACCCACCTATCAGAGACCACTCCTCTTCTGTCACATCCACCTATCAGAGACCACTCCTCTTCTGTCTCGCCCACCTATCAGAGACCACTCCTCTTCTGTCACGCCCACTGGTCTGGGTGTTAATGAACGTAGTGCCCTGCTCTGACTTGAGGGGCTCGTGACCAGACACAGCTCGGTGATTACGGAACCCCTGCGCTTCTCTCTGTGCCTCAGGTTTATGCTCCAGCTGGCCCAGCAGACTGATGGAGTGGTTGTGACGAATGACAACCTCAGAGACCTGGTAGATGAGTCTCCTGCATTTAGGAACATAATCAAGAAGAGGTAGAGTGAGATAGAACTCAACATCTCCAACCCCTCTGTGCAGTGTTAATGTACTGGAGTGTCCAGTCAGTCAGTGTGTGTCTGTATGAACCCCTCTCTCTCAGTGCAGTGTTAATGTACTGGAGTGTCCAGTCAGAGTGTCTGTATGAACCCCTCTCTCTCAGTGCAGTGTTAATGTACTGGAGTGTCCAGTCAGTCAGTGTGTCTGTATGAACCCCTCTCTCTCAGTGCAGTGTTAATGTACTGGAGTGTCCAGTCAGGCAGTGTGTCTGTATGAACCCCTCTCTCTCAGTGCAGTGTTAATGTACTGGAGTGTCCAGTCAGTCAGTGTGTCTGTATGAACCCCTCTCTCTCAGTGCAGTGTTAATGTACTGGAGTGTCCAGTCAGTCAGTGTGTCTGTATGAACCCCTCTCTCTCAGTGCAGTGTTAATGTACTGGAGTGTCCAGTCAGTCAGTGTGTCTGTATGAACCCCTCTCTCTCAGTGCAGTGTTAATGTACTGGAGTGTCCAGTCAGTCAGTGTGTCTGTATGAACCCCTCTCTCTCAGTGCAGTGTTAATGTACTGGAGTGTCCAGTCAGTGTGTCTGTATGAACCCCTCTCTCTCAGTGCAGTGTTAATGTACTGGAGTGTCCAGTCAGTCAGTGTGTCTGTATGAACCCCTCTCTCTCAGTGCAGTGTTAATGTACTGGAGTGTCCAGTCAGTGTGTCTGTATGAACCCCTCTCTCTCAGTGCAGTGTTAATGTACTGGAGTGTCCAGTCAGTCAGTGTGTCTGTATGAACCCCTCTCTCTCAGTGCAGTGTTAATGTACTGGAGTGTCCAGTCAGTCAGTGTGTCTGTATGAACCCCTCTCTCTCAGTGCAGTGTTAATGTACTGGAGTGTCCAGTCAGTCAGTGTGTCTGTATGAACCCCTCTCTTCTCCTCCAGGTTGCTCCAGTACACATTTGCTGGGGATCACTTCATGGTTCCTGATGACCCCTTGGGACGAGGGGGACCCCACTTGGATGTCTTCCTCTCCTTTGAGCACAGGTAACCCAGACACATGGAAGACCTTTGTAGCAAACGCAGACACCCTAAAATATACACAAGGATCCCCAACAATCCCCCACACACAGAGACATCCCCAACTAACACACAGAGATACCTCCAATCAGCACACAGGGAATCCCCAAAAGACAGAGACACACCCAAACCAAGCACACCGAGACACCCCCAAACCATACACACACAGAGAATCCCCAACACACAGAGACACCCCCAAACCACACACACAGAGACACCCCAGCACACCCGACTGCTTTCGCGTTCATGTCGAATCCCCCTCAATCCCATGAGCACCCTGGGGCCCTGTGCTGGTGGGGTCACCTGCTCCTCTTCCTCTCCCCGTCTCTCAGGCCTCCTGTCACCGGCAGTCACACCTTCACAGGCCCACTGGCGGCGACGGGAGCCTCCTCCTCCTCCGCCCACAGCCCCCCGCCGCGCAGCCAGTCCGAGGTGCTGCAGTACCGCGACCGAGCCCCAGGGGGCGCCTCTGCCGCCGCCGCCGCCGCCGCGCAGGCCCAGGAGCGGCCCCCGGGGGCCGCCGGCGAGCCGGGCCGGGACAGGAGCGCGGCGGAGACGGACAGGCTGAGGCTCCAGCTGCTGGAGGTCTTCCCCGAGCAGGACAGCACCGTGCAGCTGGCCCTGAACTTTAACCCCACGTTGCGAGACGTCAACGATCTGTCGTACGTCATCCTCGGCCTGCAGGCGGGGGAGTAGCATGCTGGGGTGGGGGGGGGGGGGGGTCGGGGTGTTAAAGCAGTGTGCGTGAGACACCCCCAGACAGAAGACACCGCCGCTCTGGAAGCGCTCCAGACACCAGCAGCCAGATGCATTGTGGGCTGGAAGGCGTGGCCCACGCTGACGGGCCAAAGGACCTCGAAACTCTTTCGTCTTAACGCAGAGGAGAGCCAAAGGGGGCGCCATTCGAGTATCTAAAAACAGGCGGGGACCGAGCCAGCCCCAGGGGGAGCAAGTGAAATCTATCGGGAGCTGCTTTTGAAAACTGGGAACAGGACTCTTTTCTTTACACAGAGGGTGGTGGGGGTGGGGAACAAGCTGCCCAGCCTTGTTGTTGAAGCCGATACCCTGGCTTCTCTCCAGACACAGCTGGGTGAGACCCCCCCAGTCAGGACAGGAGGCTCTTTACACAGAGGGTGGTGGGGGTGGGGAGCAAGAGGAAGTTGTTGCTTCTCTCCAGGCCCAGCTTTATGGGCTCCAGGGAATCACATAATTGATAACGGACAAACAGGTTGGATGGCAGGATGGTCCCCTCTCCTCTGTACCTGCTCTTCAGTTCTTACTGATGTCTGACGTGTCCAGCCCAGCCCTGCGCTCGGAACACGTCCTGCTCCCCACCGGTTCAGGATTTTAAATACATTTTGTAAATCAGGCCGACATCGAGAATGGGGGCCAACTCTTACAGCTGTAGTGGCTGACCTTGTCTTGCGGTGTTCGTCTCTGTGAATCGGCTTGTTCAGGCTGCCTGTGTTTAAAAGTGGGGGGCAGTTTTTTGTCGAGCAGTGATTGCCTATTGCACTGGTGTGGAAGTACATATTTATTGACAGATTTCATTTCTAATTGAAATTGGGTTTAAAATCTGATGTTTTATTAAAAAGAATTTAAACTGATTTGTTTTTATCTCACATTTGACTGTTGACCATATGCACAATATATACTGTGTATACAGTGTGTCCAGTAAGAGTCTGTACAGGTGTGTGTGTGTGTGTATACAGTGTGTCCAGTAAGAGTCTGTACAGGGGTGTGTGTGTACAGTGTCCAGTAAGAGTCTGTACAGGGGTGTGTGTGTGTGTGTACAGTGTGTCCAGTAAGAGGCTGTACAGGTGTGTGTGTGTGTGTATACAGTGTGTCCAGCAAGAGTCTGTACAGGTGTCTGTGTGTACAGTGTCCAGTAAGAGTCTGTACAGGGGTGTGTGTGTGTGTGTGTACAGTGTGTCCAGTAAGAGTCGTACAGGTGTGTGTGTGTGTATACTGTGTGTCCAGTAAGAGTCTGTACAGGTGTGTGTGTACAGTGTGTCCAGTAAGAGTCTGTACAGGAGTGTGTGTGTGTGTCCAGTAAGAGTCTGTACAGGGGTGTGTGGGTGTGTATACAGTGTCTCCAGTTGAAGTCTGTACAGGGTAGTGTGTGTGTGTACAGTGTGTCCAGCAAGAGTCTGTACAGGTGTCTGTGTGTACAGTGTCCAGTAAGAGTCTGTACAGGGGTGTGTGTGTGTGTGTGTGTGTACAGTGTGTCCAGTAAGAGGCTGTACAGGTGTGTGTGTGTGTGTATACAGTGTGTCCAGCAAGAGTCTGTACAGGTGTCTGTGTGTACAGTGTCCAGTAAGAGTCTGTACAGGGGTGTGTGTGTGTGTATACAGTGTGTCCAGTAAGAGTCTGTACAGGGGTGTGTGGGTGTGTATACAGTGTGTCCAGTAAGAGTCTGTACAGGGGTGTGTGGGTGTGTATACAGTGTCTCCAGTTGAAGTCTGTACAGGGTAGTGTGTGTGTATACATTGTGTCCATTAAGAGTCTGTACAGGGGTGTGTGTGTATACATTGTGTCCATTAAGAGTCTGTACAGGGGTGTGTGTGTGTGTATACAGTGTGTCCAGCAAGAGTCTGTACAGGTGTCTGTGTGTACAGTGTCCATTAAGAGTCTGTACAGGGGTGTGTGTGTGTATACAGTGTGTCCAGTAAGAGTCTGTACAGGGGTGTGTGTGTGTGTCCAGTAAGAGTCTGTACAGGGGTGTGTGGGTGTGTATACAGTGTCTCCAGTTGAAGTCTGTACAGGGTAGTGTGTGTGTATACATTGTGTCCATTAAGAGTCTGTACAGGGGTGTGTGTGTGTGTATACAGTGTGTCCAGCAAGAGTCTGTACAGGTGTCTGTGTGTACAGTGTCCAGTAAGAGTCTGTACAGGGGTGTGTGTGTGTGTGTGTGTACAGTGTGTCCAGTAAGAGGCTGTACAGGTGTGTGTGTGTGTGTCCAGTAAGAGTCTGTACAGGGGTGTGTGGGTGTGTATACAGAGTGTCCAGTAAGAGTCTGTACAGGGGTGTGTGTGTATACAGTGTGTCCAGTAAGAGTCTGTACAGGGGTGTGTGGGTGTGTATACAGAGTGTCCAGTAAGAGTCTGTACAGGGGTGTGTGGGTGTGTATACAGTGTCTCCAGTTGAAGTCTGTACAGGGTAGTGTGTGTGTATACATTGTGTCCATTAAGAGTCTGTACAGGGGTGTGTGTGTGTGTATACAGAGTGTCCAGTAAGAGTCTGTACAGGTGTGTGTGTGTATATACAGTGTGTCCAGTAAGAGTCTGTACAGGGGTGTGTGTGTATACAGTGTGTCCAGTAAGAGTCTGTACAGGTGTGTGTGTGTATATACAGTGTGTCCAGTAAGAGTCTGTACAGGGGTGTGTGTGTGTGTGTACAGTGTGTCCAGTAAGAGGCTGTACAGGTGTGTGTGTGTGTCCAGTAAGAGTCTGTACAGGGGTGTGTGTGTGTGTATACAGTGTCTCCAGTTGAAGTCTGTACAGGTGTGTGTGTGTATACAGTGTGTCCAGTAAGGGTCTGTACAGGTGTGTGTGTGTGTACATATACAGTGTGTCCAGTAAGAGTCTGTACAGGGGGGTGTGTGTGTATACAGTGTGTCCAGTAAGGGTCTGTACAGGTGTGTGTGTGTGTGTGTCCAGTAAGAGTCTGTACAGGTGTGTGTGGGTGTGTATACAGAGTGTCCAGTAAGAGTCTGTACAGGGGTGTGTGTGTGTATACAGTGTCTCCAGTTGAAGTCTGTACAGGTGTGTGTGTGTATACAGTGTGTCCAGTAAGGGTCTGTACAGGTGTGTGTGTGTGTACATATACAGTGTGTCCAGTAAGAGTCTGTACAGGGGGGTGTGTGTGTATACAGTGTGTCCAGTAAGGGTCTGTACAGGTGTGTGTGTGTGTGTGTGTGTGTCCAGTAAGAGTCTGTACAGGTGTGTGTGGGTGTGTATACAGAGTGTCCAGTAAGAGTCTGTACAGGGGGGGGGGGGGGGGGTGTATACAGTGTCTCCAGTTGAAGTCTGTATTCCCAGAATGTCTAAACTCACAGATAGCAGCCCAGTGGAGGATATTAATGTTGTAATGATTCATTCTAAAGTGGGGTAACAGCAGGTAGTCGGAAAGGGGAGATGTCCTCTGGGCTTCACCGTGTCTCTCGGTAACGATGACCACAGCCTTGTCCCACTTCTCAGCAGGGGACTGAACCCGAGGACACGGGTGGTGGTGGGGGGGCTCGGTTCCGCCCGCCAGAAGCGCTGAGGGGTGCCGGTCACTCGCGTCCAGGCGACACGGGGCCTCCAAGCTCGGCGGACAGAGCCGCCGTGCCCCGCTCCTGGCGTCTCCGAGCCTGGGCTCTCTCCGCCCCGGGTTCACACTCAAGAAGAGAGCCGTGTCTGAGCACGGCCGACGACAGACGGAGCTGCCGAAGCCGGACACGATGAAACACGAGGCGCACGGCGCGGTGTCTCTCTCCCCCCGGGTCTCCCGGCCGGAGCTCCGGGTTCAGAGAAGTGAAAGGCGCGGTGGTATAGACTCCGGATATGACGGGCAGAGAGAGGGAGGGATCGTCTGTCAGACTCGAGAGGATCCCTCTCGGAGTTTTATTTCCGTGTTTCTTTCTTCTACCTGGTACTTGAAAAGGAAAAATAAAACATTTCTCCTGTCTCGCCGGAGCCGCGGGCGGACGCTGGGGGGGACAGAGGTGAGTCGGGCGCGGTTTTCTGAAGTTTGCCGCGATCTAACTTCTCGTCGCGTTTAAAAGACAGCTTCGCTGGCTTCTCTGCCGAAGGCGGAGAGGAGAAACACGGATCGAAATTACTGTGTTTGTACTTCTCTATTCTCTCTTATTCCTTATTTCTATTTATATCAGGAACCCCTCTCTCTCAGTGCAGTGTTAATGTACTGGAGTGTCCAGTCAGTCAGTGTGTCTGTATGAACCCCTCTCTCTCAGTGCAGTGTTAATGTACTGGAGTGTCCAGTCAGTGTGTCTGTATGAACCCCTCTCTCTCAGTGCAGTGTTAATGTACTGAAGTGTCCAGTCAGTGTGTGTGTATGAACCCCTCTCTCTCAGTGCAGTGTTAATGTACTGGAGTGTCCAGTCAGTCAGTGTGTCTGTATGAACCCCTCTCTCTCAGTGCAGTGTTAATGTACTGGAGTGTCCAGTCAGTCAGTGTGTGTGTATGAACCCCTCTCTCTCAGTGCAGTGTTAATGTACTGGAGTGTCCAGTCAGTCAGTGTGTCTGTATGAACCCCTCTCTCTCAGTGCAGTGTTAATGTACTGGAGTGTCCAGTCAGTCAGTGTGTCTGTATGAACCCCTCTCTCTCAGTGCAGTGTTAATGTACTGGAGTGTCCAGTCAGTCAGTGTGTCTGTATGAACCCCTCTCTCTCAGTGAGTGGTGACTGGTGTGATGGAGTTGGTCAGCTGCACCCCGCCAGTCATTATCAGCGACTCCAATTTGGAGTCATGGACCCTGATTGGCCAGGGTGGGTTTGGGGTGATCCACCGAGCCCGGCACAAGGAGTGGGGGATGGACGTGGCCGTCAAGCTTCTCCACGCACACAGCGGGTAAGTCAGTGTTCAAGCTGCTCCTCTCTCCTCTCCACACAAAATCCAGGAGCTCTATTGGTAGGATTGATGATTTACAATGTTGATAAAGCTGATACAATTAACAGCATTAATAGTACACGTTATTGGACATTAACATGCAACAAATTATACTGTATTATTATTATTATTATTATTATTATTATTGAGAGACAGGCTCACTGTTCCTCAGGCTGTGACAGGAGATCACACACTGTATTATTATTATTGAGAGACAGGCTCACTGTCTGTTCCTCAGGGTGTGACAGGAGATCACACACTGTATTATTATTATTGAGAGACAGGCTCACTGTTCCTCAGGCTGGGACAGGAGATCACACACTGTATTATTATTATTGAGAGACAGGCTCACTGTTCCTCAGGCTGGGACAGGAGATCACACTGTATTATTATTATTGAGAGACAGGCTCACTGTCTGTTCCTCAGGCTGTGACAGGAGATCACACACTGTATTATTATTATTGAGAGACAGGCTCACTGTTCCTCAGGCTGGGACAGGAGATCACACACTGTATTATTATTATTGAGAGACAGGCTCACTGTTCCTCAGGCTGGGACAGGAGATCACACTGTATTATTATTATTGAGAGACAGGCTCACTGTCTGTTCCTCATGCTGGGACAGGAGATCACACACTGTGCTCAGTTGAATTCTCTCCTCCATGGGACCTGTTGTGTTTTTGGTCCTGTAGCAGTTCAGTGTTGTGTTTAATAGTAGTGATATAGTGTTCACATAACACTTATATAGCGCCTTTCTGGACCCTCCTCTCCCAGCGCTGTCCAGTACAGGAGCTCGTTGATAGAGATATTGATCAGTGTTGGGCCAGGAGCTCGTTGATAGAGATATTGATCAGTGTTGGACCAGGAGCTCGTTGATAGAGATATTGATCAGTGTTGGGCCAGGAGCTCGTTGATAGAGATATTGATCAGTGCTGGACCAGGAGCTCGTTGATAGAGATATTGATCAGTGTTGGGCCAGGAGCTCGTTGATAGAGATATTGATCAGTGCTGGACCAGGAGCTCATTGATCGCAATATTGATCAGTTGGGCTGGGATCTGCAGCCCTGTCTCACCCCACGACCTTGCGTGAGGACTTCTGTCCCGTTGTCGTTTGGTTTCTTGTCCTCCGGAGTGACGACCGCCCCTCTCTCCCTCAGTGACTGCTCCTCCCTCCTGAAGGAGGCCAACCTGATGAGGGAGGGTGGCAGCCCGTTCGTGCTGCGCGTGCTGGGGGTGTACCGCGGCGACGTTCCGGGCCTGCCCCAGGCCAGCATGGGGCTGGTGATGGAGTTCATGGAGAACGGCTCCCTGGCGTCCCTCCTGGAGCACAGGGGTGGCCCCCCGCCCTGGCCGCTGGCCTTCAGGCTGGTCCACCAGATCGCCCTCGGCATGAACTTCCTGCACTGCCACAGGCCCCCCCTGCTGCACCTGGACCTCAAGCCCAGCAACGTGCTGCTGGACAGCAGCCTCAACGCACAGGTGAGTCCCTGGTCCCGGGAGCTGGGGGAAGGGGCGCTAGGCCTCATGTAGGACGACTGTCTGATTCGCGATCTTTATTACCATGACAGGTGACATACAGTGTTGTCAGGGCAACATCCATGAGCAGACTATGGTCTGTCTTCCCTGCTTCCATTTCCCGGCAGCTCTGTTGGTTCAAGGACACACACCAGACACATGCACGCTCGCACAGGCACACCAGACACACACGCACACACGCACAGGCACACCATACACACACGCACACACGCACACACGCACACACGCACACACACAGGCACACAAGACACACACACACATACACACACACGCACAGGCACACAAGACACACACACACACACACGCACAGGCACACAAGACACACACACACACACACACACATACACACACACGCACAGGCACACAAGACACACACACACACACACACATACACACACACGCACAGGCACACAAGACACACACACATACACACACACATACACACACACGCACACACACACGCACAGGCACACCAGACACACGCAGATGCACACGCACACACACACATGCACAGGCACAGGCACACCAGACACACACACACACACACCAGACAGGCACATGCACACGCACACCAGACAGACAGACAGACAGACAGACAGACAGACAGACAGACACGCACATGCACACGCACACCCAAACACACAAACACACCAGACACACACAAACACCAGGCGCACAGGCACCAGACACAGGCGCGCACACACAGACACACAGACACACAGACACACACCTGTGTGTTAATGTACTGGAGTGTCCAGTCAGTGTGTCTGTATGAACCCCTCTCTCTCAGGGCAGTGTTAATGTACTGGAGTGTCCAGTCAGAGTGTCTGTATTAACCTCTCTCTTTCCCTGTAGATCACAGACTTTGGTCTGTCTAAACGAGCCCACAGTGTTTCCAGAGGCGCTCATGAGGAGGCTGGGGGTACGATTACCTACATGCCTCCTGAGGCCCTCACTTCACTGAGCTACAGTCCTACTACAGCCTCTGACGTGTACAGGTCAGACACTGTGACTGTCCCTCTCTCTGACTGACCCCCCTCACCCCCTGACTAACACCCTCACCCCCTGACTGACCCTTCCTCACCCCCTGACTGACACACTGACTGACCCTTCCTCACCCCCTGACTGAACTCCTAACTGACACCCTCACCCCCTGACTGACCCCCTCTCACCCCCTGACTGAACGCCCTCACCCCCTGACTGACACACTGACTGAACCCCCTCACCCCCTGACTGACACACTGACTGACACCCTCACCCCCTGACTGACCCCCCTCACCCCCTGACTGACACACTGACTGACCCCCTCACCCCCTGACTGAACCCCTAACTGACACCCTCACCCCCTGACTGAACCCCCTCACCCCCTGACTGAACGCCCTCACCCCCTGACTGACACACTGACTGACCCCCCCTCACCCCCTGACTGAACCCCCTCACCCCCTGACTGACACACTGACTGACCCCCTCACCCCCTGACTGACACACTGACTGACCCCCCCTCACCCCCTGACTGAACCCCCTCACCCCCTGACTGACACACTGACTGACCCCCCCTCACCCCCTGACTGAACCCCCTCACCCCCTGACTGACACACTGACTGACCCCCTCACCCCCTGACTGACACACTGACTGACCCCCCCTCACCCCCTGACTGAACCCCCTCACCCCCTGACTGACACACTGACTGACACCCTCACCCCCTGACTGAACCCCCTCACCCCCTGACTGAACGCCCTCACCCCCTGACTGACACACTGACTGACCCCCCCTCACCCCCTGACTGAACCCCCTCACCCCCTGACTGACACACTGACTGACCCCCCCTCACCCCCTGACTGAACCCCCTCACCCCCTGACTGACACACTGACTGACACCCTCACCCCCTGACTGACCCCCCTCACCCCCTGACTGAACCCCCTCACCCCTTGACTGACACACTGACTGACCCCCTCACCCCCTGACTGACACACTGACTGACCCCCTCACCCCCTGACTGACACACTGACTGACACCCTCACCCCCTGACTGACCCCCCTCACCCCCTGACTGACCCCCTCACCCCCTGACTGACACACTGACTGACACCCTCACCCCCTGACTGACCCCCCTCACCCCCTGACTGACCCCCCTCACCCCCTGACTGACACACTGACTGACACCCTCATCCCCTGACTGACACACTGACTGACACCCTCACCCCCTGACTGACCCCCCTCACCCCCTGACTGACCCCCCTCACCCCCTGACTGACACACTGACTGACACCCTCATCCCCTGACTGACACACTGACTGACCCCCCTCACCCCCTGACTGACCCCCCTCACCCCCTGACTGAACCCCCTCACCCCTTGACTGACACACTGACTGACCCCCTCACCCCCTGACTGAACCCCTTCACCCCCTGACTGACCCCCCTCATCCCCTAAATGACACACTGACTGACCCCCTCATCCCCTGACTGACACACTGACTGACCCCTCTCACCCCCTGACTGACCCCTCTCACCCCCTGACTGAACCCCCTCACCCCCTGACTGACAAACTGACTGACCCCCTCACCCCCTGACTGACACACTGACTGACCCCCCCTCACCCCCTGACTGAACCCCCTCACCCCCTGACTGACACACTGACTGACACCCTCACCCCCTGACTGACCCCCCTCACCCCCTGACTGAACCCCCTCACCCCTTGACTGACACACTGACTGTCGCCCTCACCCCCTGACTGACACACTGACTGACCCCCTCACCCCCTGACTGACACACTGACTGACACCCTCACCCCCTGACTGACCCCCCTCACCCCCTGACTGACCCCCTCACCCCCTGACTGACACACTGACTGACCCCCTCACCCCCTGACTGACACACTGACTGACACCCTCACCCCCTGACTGACCCCCCTCACCCCCTGACTGACCCCCCTCACCCCCTGACTGACACACTGACTGACCCCCTCACCCCCTGACTGACACACTGACTGACACCCTCACCCCCTGACTGACACACTGACTGACACCCTCATCCCCTGACTGACACCCTCACCCCCTAACTGACACACTGACTGACCCCCTCACCCCCTGACTGACACACTGACTGACACCCTCACCCCCTGACTGACCCCCCTCACCCCCTGACTGAACCCCCTCACCCCTTGACTGACACACTGACTGACCCCCTCACCCCCTGACTGACCCCCCTCATCCCCTAAATGACACACTGACTGACCCCCTCATCCCCTGACTGACACACTGACTGACCCCCTCACCCCCTGACTGACCCCTCTCACCCCCTGACTGAACCCCCTCACCCCTTGACTGACACACTGACTGACCCCCTCACCCCCTGACTGACACACTGACTGACCCCCTCATCCCCTGACTGACACACTGACTGACCCCTCTCACCCCCTGACTGACCCCTCTCACCCCCTGACTGAACCCCCTCACCCCTTGACTGACACACTGACTGACCCCCTCATCCCCTGACTGACACACTGACTGACCCCCTCACCCCCTGACTGACACACTGACTGACACCCTCATCCCCTGACTGACACCCTCACCCCCTAACTGACACACTGACTGACACCCTCACCCCCTGACTAACACACTGACTGACCCCCCCTCACCCCCTGACTGAACCCCCTCACCCCCTGACTGACACACTGACTGACACCCTCACCCCCTGACTGACCCCCCTCACCCCCTGACTGAACCCCCTCACCCCTTGACTGACACACTGACTGACCCCCTCACCCCCTGACTGACACACTGACTGACACCCTCACCCCCTGACTGACCCCCCTCACCCCCTGACTGAACCCCCTCACCCCTTGACTGACACACTGACTGACCCCCTCACCCCCTGACTGACACACTGACTGACACCCTCACCCCCTGACTGACCCCCCTCACCCCCTGACTGACACACTGACTGACCCCCTCACCCCCTGACTGAACCCCTAACTGACACCCTCACCCCCTGACTGACCCCCCCTCACCCCCTGACTGAACGCCCTCACCCCCTGACTGACACACTGACTGACCCCCCCTCACCCCCTGACTGAACCCCCTCACCCCCTGACTGACACACTGACTGACACCCTCACCCCCTGACTGACCCCCCTCACCCCCTGACTGAACCCCCTCACCCCTTGACTGACACACTGACTGACCCCCCCTCACCCCCTGACTGAACCCCCTCACCCCCTGACTGACACACTGACTGACACCCTCACCCCCTGACTGACCCCCCTCACCCCCTGACTGAACCCCCTCACCCCTTGACTGACACACTGACTGACCCCCTCACCCCCTGACTGACACACTGACTGACACCCTCACCCCCTGACTGACCCCTCTCACCCCCTGACTGAACCCCCTCACCCCTTGACTGACACACTGACTGACCCCCTCACCCCCTGACTGACACACTGACTGACACCCTCACCCCCTGACTGACCCCCCTCACCCCCTGACTGACACACTGACTGACCCCCTCACCCCCTGACTGACCCCCTCACCCCTTGACTGACACACTGACTGACCCCCTCATCCCCTGACTGACACACTGACTGACCCCCTCACCCCCTGACTGAACCCCCTCACCCCCTGACTGACACCCTCACCCCCTGACTGACCCCCTCACCCCCTGACTGACACACTGACTGACACCCTCACCCCCTGACTGACACACTGACTGACACCCTCACCCCCTGACTGACCCCCCTCACCCCCTGACTGAACCCCCTCACCCCTTGACTGACACACTGACTGACCCCCTCACCCCCTGACTGACACACTGACTGACCCCCTCACCCCCTGACTGACCCCCCTCACCCCCTGACTGACACACTGACTGACCCCCTCACCCCTTGACTGACACACTGACTGACCCCCTCACCCCCTGACTGACACACTGACTGACCCCCTCATCCCCTGACTGACACACTGACTGACCCCCTCACCCCCTGACTGAACCCCCTCACCCCCTGACTGACACCCTCACCCCCTGACTGACCCCCTCACCCCCTGACTGACACACTGACTGACACCCTCACCCCCTGACTGACCCCCCTCACCCCCTGACTGAACCCCCTCACCCCTTGACTGACACACTGACTGACCCCCTCACCCCCTGACTGACACACTGACTGACCCCCTCACCCCCTGACTGACCCCCCTCACCCCCTGACTGACACACTGACTGACCCCCTCACCCCTTGACTGACACACTGACTGACCCCCTCACCCCCTGACTGACACACTGACTGACACCCTCACCCCCTGACTGACCCCCCTCACCCCCTGACTGACACACTGACTGACCCCCTCACCCCCTGACTGAACCCCTAACTGACACCCTCACCCCCTGACTGACCCCCCCTCACCCCCTGACTGAACGCCCTCACCCCCTGACTGACACACTGACTGACCCCCCCTCACCCCCTGACTGAACGCCCTCACCCCCTGACTGACACACTGACTGACCCCCCCTCACCCCCTGACTGAACCCCCTCACCCCCTGACTGACACACTGACTGACCCCCTCACCCCCTGACTGACACACTGACTGACACCCTCACCCCCTGACTGACCCCCCTCACCCCCTGACTGAACCCCCTCACCCCCTGACTGACACACTGACTGACCCCCTCATCCCCTGACTGACACACTGACTGACCCCCTCACCCCCTGACTGAACCCCCTCACCCCCTGACTGACACCCTCACCCCCTGACTGACACACTGACTGACACCCTCACCCCCTGACTGACCCCCCTCACCCCCTGACTGACACACTGACTGACCCCCTCACCCCCTGACTGAACCCCCTCACCCCCTGACTGACACACTGACTGAACCCCCTCACCCCCTGACTGACACACTGACTGACCCCCTCACCCCCTGACTGACACACTGACTGAACCCCCTCACCCCCTGACTGACACACTGACTGACCCCCTCACCCCCTGACTGACCCCCCTCACCCCTTGACTGACACACTGACTGACCCCCTCACCCCCTGACTGACACCCTCACCCCCTGACTGACCCCCTCATCCCCTGACTGACACCCTCACCCCCTGACTGACACACTGACTGACCCCCTCACCCCCTGACTGACCCCCTCACCCCCTGACTGACACACTGACTGACCCCCTCACCCCCTGACTGACCCCCCTCACCCCCTGACTGACACACTGACTGACCCCCTCACCCCCTGACTGACACACTGACTGACACCCTCACCCCCTGACTGACACACTGACTGACACCCTCACCCCCTGACTGTCGCCCTCACCCCCTGACTGACACACTGACTGACCCCCTCACCCCCTGACTGACCCCCCTCACCCCCTGACTGACACACTGACTGACCCCCTCACCCCCTGACTGACACACTGACTGACCCCCTCACCCCCTGACTGACCCCCCTCACCCCCTGACTGACACACTGACTGACACCCTCACCCCCTGACTGACCCCCCTCACCCCCTGACTGACCCCCCTCACCCCCTGACTGACACACTGACTGACCCTTCCTCACCCCCTGACTGACCCCCCTCACCCCCTGACTGAACCCCCTCACCCCTTGACTGACACACTGACTGACCCCCTCACCCCCTGACTGACACACTGACTGACACCCTCACCCCCTGACTGACCCCCCTCACCCCCTGACTGAACCCCCTCACCCCTTGACTGACACACTGACTGACACCCTCACCCCCTGACTGAACCCCTTCACCCCCTGACTGACACCCTCACCCCCTGACTGACACACTGACTGACACCCTCACCCCCTGACTGAACCCCCTCACCCCCTGACTGACACACTGACTGACCCCCTCACCCCCTGACTGACCCCCCTCACCCCCTGACTGACCCCCTCACCCCCTGACTGACACACTGACTGACCCCCTCACCCCCTGACTGACCCCCCTCACCCCCTGACTGAACCCCCTCACCCCTTGACTGACACACTGACTGACCCCCTCACCCCCTGACTGACACACTGACTGACCCCCTCACCCCCTGACTGACCCCCCTCACCCCCTGACTGACACACTGACTGACCCCCTCACCCCCTGACTGACACACTGACTGACACCCTCACCCCCTGACTGACCCCCCTCACCCCCTGACTGACCCCCTCACCCCCTGACTGACACACTGACTGACCCCCTCACCCCCTGACTGACACCCTCACCCCCTGACTGACACACTGACTGTCGCCCTCACCCCCTGACTGACACACTGACTGACCCCCTCACCCCCTGACTGACCCCCCTCACCCCCTGACTGACACACTGACTGACACCCTCACCCCCTGACTGAACCCCCTCACCCCCTGACTGACACACTGACTGACACCCTCACCCCCTGACTGACCCCCCTCACCCCCTGACTGACACACTGACTGACCCCCTCACCCCCTGACTGACACACTGACTGACCCCCTCACCCCCTGACTGACCCCCCTCACCCCCTGACTGACACACTGACTGACACCCTCACCCCCTGACTGACACACTGACTGACCCTTCCTCACCCCCTGACTGACCCCTCTCACCCCCTGACTGAACCCCCTCACCCCTTGACTGACACACTGACTGACCCTTCCTCACCCCCTGACTGACCCCTCTCACCCCCTGACTGAACCCCCTCACCCCTTGACTGACACACTGACTGACCCCCTCACCCCCTGACTGACACACTGACTGACACCCTCACCCCCTGACTGACCCCCCTCACCCCCTGACTGAACCCCCTCACCCCTTGACTGACACACTGACTGACACCCTCACCCCCTGACTGAACCCCTTCACCCCCTGACTGACACCCTCACCCCCTGACTGACACACTGACTGACACCCTCACCCCCTGACTGAACCCCCTCACCCCCTGACTGACACACTGACTGACCCCCTCACCCCCTGACTGACCCCCCTCACCCCCTGACTGACCCCCTCACCCCCTGACTGACACACTGACTGACCCCCTCACCCCCTGACTGACACACTGACTGACACCCTCACCCCCTGACTGACCCCCCTCACCCCCTGACTGACACACTGACTGACCCCCCTCACCCCCTGACTGACCCCCTCACCCCCTGACTGACACACTGACTGACCCCCTCACCCCCTGACTGACACACTGACTGACACCCTCACCCCCTGACTGACCCCCCTCACCCCCTGACTGACACACTGACTGACACCCTCACCCCCTGACTGACACACTGACTGACACCCTCACCCCCTGACTGAACCCCCTCACCCCCTGACTGACACACTGACTGACCCCCTCACCCCCTGACTGACACACTGACTGACACCCTCACCCCCTGACTGAACCCCCTCACCCCCTGACTGACCCCCTCACCCCTTGACTGACACACTGACTGACCCCCTCACCCCCTGACTGACACACTGACTGACCCCCTCACCCCCTGACTGACACACTGACTGACACCCTCACCCCCTGACTGACCCCCCTCACCCCCTGACTGACACACTGACTGACCCCCTCACCCCCTGACTGAACCCCTAACTGACACCCTCACCCCCTGACTGAACCCCCTCACCCCCTGACTGAACGCCCTCACCCCCTGACTGACACACTGACTGACCCCCTCACCCCCTGACTGACACACTGACTGACACCCTCACCCCCTGACTGACACACTGACTGACACCCTCACCCCCTGACTGAACCCCCTCACCCCCTGACTGACACACTGACTGACACCCTCACCCCCTGACTGACCCCCCTCACCCCCTGACTGACCCCCTCACCCCTTGACTGACACACTGACTGACCCCCTCACCCCCTGACTGACACACTGACTGACCCCCTCACCCCCTGACTGACCCCCCTCACCCCCTGACTGACACACTGACTGACCCCCCCTCACCCCCTGACTGAACCCCCTCACCCCCTGACTGACCCCCTCACCCCCTGACTGTCGCCCTGACTGAATGAAACACTGACATTCTGAAAGATACACATTCAGACTGCCTGACCTGCTCTTTGCTGTGGAACACTGTGTTGACACCGGTGTCCTTCTCTCTCCAGCTTTGGAGTTCTCCTGTGGTCGATTATTACTGGGGAGCAGCCCTATCCAAGTAAGTCACCATCTTCAGGTAAAGAGGGAAAGATGTGCGAGATAAAGATCCTCCCTCTCAGTCAGTGTGTCTGTATGAACCCCTCTCTCTCAGTGCAGTGTTAATGTACTGGAGTGTCCAGTCAGTGTGTCTGTATGAACCCCTCTCTCTCAGTGCAGTGTTAATGTACTGGAGTGTCCAGTCAGTGTGTCTGTATGAACCCCTCTCTCTCAGTGCAGTGTTAATGTACTGGAGTGTCCAGTCAGTCAGTGTGTCTGTATGAACCCCTCTCTCTCAGTGCAGTGTTAATGTACTGGAGTGTCCAGTCAGTCAGTGTGTCTGTATGAACCCCTCTCTCTCAGTGCAGTGTTAATGTACTGGAGTGTCCAGTCAGTGTGTCTGTATGAACCCCTCTCTCTCAGTGCAGTGTTAATGTACTGGAGTGTCCAGTCAGTCAGTGTGTCTGTATGAACCCCTCTCTCTCAGTGCAGTGTTAATGTACTGGAGTGTCCAGTCAGTGTGTCTGTATGAACCCCTCTCTCTCAGTGCAGTGTTAATGTACTGGAGTGTCCAGTCAGTGTGTCTGTATGAACCCCTCTCTCTCAGTGCAGTGTTAATGTACTGGAGTGTCCAGTCAGTCAGTGTGTCTGTATGAACCCCTCTCTCTCAGTGCAGTGTTAATGTACTGTAGTGTCCAGTCAGTCAGTGTGTCTGTATGAACCCCTCTCTCTCAGTGCAGTGTTAATGTACTGGAGTGTCCAGTCAGTCAGTGTGTCTGTATGAACCCCTCTCTCTCAGTGCAGTGTTAATGTACTGGAGTGTCCAGTCAGTGTGTCTGTATGAACCCCTCTCTCTCAGTGCAGTGTTAATGTACTGGAGTGTCCAGTCAGTCAGTGTGTCTGTATGAACCCCTCTCTCTCAGTGCAGTGTTAATGTACTGGAGTGTCCAGTCAGTGTGTCTGTATGAACCCCTCTCTCTCAGTGCAGTGTTAATGTACTGGAGTGTCCAGTCAGTGTGTCTGTATGAACCCCTCTCTCTCAGTGCAGTGTTAATGTACTGGAGTGTCCAGTCAGTCAGTGTGTCTGTATGAACCCCCTCTCTCAGTGCAGTGTTAATGTACTGGAGTGTCCAGTCAGTCAGTGTGTCTGTATGAACCCCTCTCTCTCAGTGCAGTGTTAATGTACTGGAGTGTCCAGTCAGTCAGTGTGTCTGTATGAACCCCTCTCTCTCAGTGCAGTGTTAATGTACTGGAGTGTCCAGTCAGTCAGTGTGTCTGTATGAACCCCTCTCTCTCAGTGCAGTGTTAATGTACTGGAGTGTCCAGTCAGTCAGTGTGTCTGTATGAACCCCTCTCTCTCAGTGCAGTGTTAATGTACTGGAGTGTCCAGTCAGTGTGTCTGTATGAACCCCTCTGTCTCTTAGATGCTATTTCTAGTCTCATCCGTTTCCGAATCCCGCTGGGAGACAGGCCCGACCTGTCGAAAGTGGACCAGGGTCAGGCGGAGGGTCTGCCGGAGCTGGTGGGGCTGATGACACGGTGCTGGAGTCCGAAGAGCGGAGAGAGGCCCTCCTTCCATGGTGAGGTGGCGGTAGTGGGGACTGGCTGTGCCCGCTGTCTGAGCTGCAGTTTCTCACCTGTTTCTCTGTTCGGTTTCCCTGCCATCGTTGCAGAATGCCTGCCAGTGACAGAACGAGTGTTCAAGCTCCACAAGGCCACATTAGCAGATGCCATCCACCGTGTGCAGACTGAACTGGTACTGACACGCCACTGTCCGTGTGCCAGTATTGGTATTATGTGGTATTATGGTGTGTGCATTGGCACACTGACTGTCTACACTGGCACAGACACTACACTGGCACACTGACTGTCTACACTGGCACAGACACTACACTGGCACACTGACTGTACACTGGCACACACACTACACTGGCACACTGACTGTCTACACTGGCACACACACTACACTAGCACACTGACTGTCTACACTGGCACAGACACTACACTGGCACACTGACTGTCTACACTGGCACAGACACTACACTGGCACACTGACTGTCTACACTGGCGCACACACTACACTGGCACACTGACTTTACACTGGCACACAGTACACTGGCACACTGACTGTACCCTGGCGCACACACTACACTGGCGCACTGACTGTCTACACTGGCACAGACACTGCACTGGCACACTGACTGTCTACACTGGCGCACACACTACACTGGCACACTGACTGTACCCTGGCGCACACACTACACTGGCACACTGACTGTCTACACTGGCGCACACACTACACTGGCACACTGACTGTCTACACTGGCACAGACACTACACTGGCACACTGACTGTCTACACTGGCACAGACACTACACTGGCACACTGACTGTACACTGGCACACATAGTACACTGGCACACTGACTGTCTACACTGGCGCACACACTACACTGGCACACTGACTGTCTACACTGGCACAGACACTACACTGGCACACTGACTGTACACTGGCACACAGTACACTGGCACACTGACTGTACCCTGGCGCACACACTACACTGGCGCACTGACTGTCTACACTGGCACAGACACTGCACTGGCACACTGACTGTCTACACTGGCGCACACACTACACTGGCACACTGACTGTACCCTGGCGCACACACTACACTGGCGCACTGACTGTCTACACTGGCACAGACACTGCACTGGCACACTGACTGTCTACACTGGCGCACACACTACACTGGCACACTGACTGTCTACACTGGCACAGACACTACACTGGCACACTGATTGTCTACACTGGCACAGACACTACACTGGCACACTGACTGTACCCTGGTGCACACACTACACTGGCACACTGACTGTCTACACTGGCGCACACACTACACTGGCGCACTGACTGTCTACACTGGCGCACACACTACACTGGCACACTGACTGCACCCTGGTGCACACACTACACTGGCGCACTGACTGTCTACACTGGCGCACACTACACTGGCACACTGACTGTCTTCACTGGCGCACACTACACTGGCACACTGACTGTCTACACTGGCGCACACACTACACTGGCACACTGACTGTCTACACTGGCACAGACACTACACTGGCACACTGACTGTACCCTGGTGCACACACTACACTGGCACACTGACTGTCTACACTGGCGCACACACTACACTGGCGCACTGACTGTCTACACTGGCGCACACACTACACTGGCACACTGACTGTACCCTGGTGCACACACTACACTGGCACACTGACTGTCTTCACTGGCGCACACTACACTGGCACACTGACTGTCTACACTGGCGCACACACTACACTGGCGCACTGACTCTCTACACTGGCGCACACACTACACTGGCACACTGACTGTACCCTGGTGCACACACTACACTGGCACACTGACTGTCTACACTGGCGCACACTACACTGGCACACTGACTGTCTACACTGGCGCACACACTACACTGGCACACTGACTGTACACTGACACACACTACACTGGCACACTGACTGTCTACACTGGCACAGACACTGCACTGGCACACTGACTGTACACTGGCACAGACACTTCACTGAGACACTGACTGTCTACACTGGCACAGACACTGCACTGACACACTGACTGTCTACACTGGCACACTGACTGTACACTGGCGCACACACTACGCTGGCACACTGACTGTCTACACTGGCACACACACTACACTGGCACACTGACTGTCTACACTGGCGCACACACTACACTGGCACACTGACTGTACACTGGCGCACACACTATACTGACACACTGACTGTCTACACTGGCATAGACACTACACTGGCACACTGACTGTACACTGGCACAGACACTTCACTGAGACACTGACTGTCTACGCTGGCACACAGTACACTGGCACACTGACTGTCTACACTGGCACAGACACTGCACTGACACACTGGCTGTCTACACTGACACACTGACTGTCTACACTGGCACACAGTACACTGCCACACTGACTGTCTACACTGGCACAGACACTGCACTGGCACACTGACTGTCTATACAGGCACACACACTACACTGGCACACTGACTGTCTACACTGGCGCACACACTACACTGGCACACTGACTGTCTACACTGGCACAGACACTGCACTGGCACACTGACTGTCTACACTGGCGCACACAGTACACTGGCACACTGACTGTACACTGGCGCACACACTATACTGACACACTGACTGTCTACACTGGCATAGACACTACACTGGCACACTGACTGTACACTGGCACAGACACTTCACTGAGACACTGACTGTCTACGCTGGCACACAGTACACTGGCACACTGACTGTCTACACTGGCACAGACACTGCACTGACACACTGGCTGTCTACACTGACACACTGACTGTCTACACTGGCACACAGTACACTGCCACACTGACTGTCTACACTGGCACAGACACTACACTGGCACACTGACTGTCTACACTGGCGCACACACTACACTGGCACACTGACTGTCTACACTGGCACAGACACTACACTGGCACACTGACTGTCTACACTGGCGCACACACTACACTGGCACACTGACTGTACACTGGCACACAGTACACTGGCACACTGACTGTCTACACTGGAGCACACACTATACTGGCACCCTGACTGTACCCTGGCGCACACACTACACTGGCACACTGCCTGTCTACACTGGCGCACACACTACACTGGCACACTGACTGTTTATACTGGCACACAGTACACTGGCACACTGACTGTCTACACTGGCACACTGACTGTTTATACTGGCACACAGTACACTGGCACACTGACTGTCTACACTGGCGTACACACTATACTGGCACACTGACTGTCTATACTGGCACACACTACACTGGCACAGACACTGCACTGACACACTGACTGTACCCTGGCGCACACACTACACTGGCAGACTGACTGTCTACACTGGCGCACACGCTACACTGGCACACTGACTGTACACTGGTGCACACTGACTGTACACTGGCACAGACACTGCACTGACACACTGACTGTCTACACTGGCACACAGTACACTGGCGCACACACTATACTGGCACACTGACTGTCTACACTGGCACAGACACTACACTGGCGCACACACTACACTGGCACACTGACTGTACACTGGCACAGACACTGCACTGGCACACACCCTCACCCTCTCCCCTCACCTGGGCTCCACGCTCCTGGATAGCCTGGTCCTGCCTGCCCCTCACTGCCTGCCTGTCCCTCTGCAGTGTGGGCGATCCTCGGAGCAGAGCGTGGAGAAACTACACCGCCAGGTGGTGTCTCTGCACCTCTCCTCCTCTCCACGCACTCTGTCAGGTAGGACTGCTGTGTGTCCTGTGACGGGCTGGTGTCCTGTCCAGGGTGTGTGTGTGTGTGTGTGTGTGTCCTGTGACGGGCTGGTGTCCTGTCCAGGGTGTGTGTGTGTGTGTGTCCTGTGACGGGCTGGTGTCCTGTCCAGGGTGTGTATGTGTGTGTGTGTCCTGTGATGGGCTGGTGTCCTGTCCAGGCTGTGTGTGTGTGTCCTGTGATGGGCTGGTGTCCTGTTCAGGGTGTGTGTGTGTGTGTGTGTCCTGTGATGGGCTGGTGTCCTGTCCAGGGGGTGTGTCCTGTCCAGAAATGGAAAGAATGTGGATGGATGGATTGTGTAGCTACTGCAATAACTGCTATGCTCGTAGTCATTGTGTTTGTCTCTGCATCAGCTGGACCTCAGAATCATGTCAAAGCAACACCAGTGATACAGACCAGGCCACCCCCCGAGAGGTACGAGCTCTTATCTGTCATATGTGGTAGCAAAAGGAATTGTTTCTGTTATTTTTAAGAGCTGCAGTGTCCCAGCTGGGCCTGCACAGAGGGAGGGGGCGCTGTTACTCGTGTCAGCATGATGATTATGAGCTGCAGTTCCCCTGCTCTGCCTGTAAGAAAGAAAGAAAGGCGCTATATCTCGGGAGCAATAGCAGCTCAGACGCTGCTGCTGATGCGTTTCCTTGGCTGTGCTGCCTGTAGAGGGCAGCTCCACGGAGCTCATTGTGAAATGTGAAATCTCTGTGAAATGAAGAATGTTGAACATGAAGAAAATGACTGCTAATTCTGAACTTTGTTGTTTTTAGAAAACATCAGAGCAACCAGTTGTGAATAGAATGGATAAAGGTAAAAATGTATTAATAATTTACCATCAATACAATGAGAGACAGACGCAGACACACTCAGACAGAATCAGTGAGAGACAGACAGGGAGAGAGTCAGTGTGTGTGAGAGAGAGACAGACAGGGAGAGAGTCAGTGTGTGTGTGAGAGAGAGACAGACAGGGAGAGAGTCAGTGTGTGTGTGAGAGAGAGAGAGAGACAGACAGACAGGGAGAGAGACAGTGTGTGAGACAGCGAGACGGGGAGAGAGTCAGTGTGTGAGAGAGAGAGTCAGTGTGTGAGAGAGAGACAGTATGTGAGAGAGAGAGACAGACAGGGACAGAGTCAGTGTGTGTGAGAGAAAGACAGGCGGGGAGAGAGTCAGTGTGTGTGTGTGTGAGAGAGAGAGACAGACAGGGAGAGAGTGGGTGTGTGTGAGAGAGAGAGACAGACGGGGAGAGAGACACTGTGTGAGAGAGAGAGACAGACGGGGAGAGAGACACTGTGAGAGAGAGAGACAGACAGGGAGAGAGACACTGTGTGTGTGAGAGACAGACGGGGAGAGAGACACTGTGTGTGTGAGAGAGTCAGTGTGTGTGTGAGAGAGACAGGCGGGGAGAGAGTCAGTGTGTGTGAGAGAGAGAGACAGGCGGGGAGAGAGTCAGTGTGTGTGAGAGAGAGACAGACAGGGAGCGAGTCAGTGTGTGTAATAACTGCTGTGCTCGTAGTCATTGTGTTTGTCTCTGCATCAGCTGGACCTCAGGATCATGTCAAAGCAACACCAGTGATACAGACCAGGCCACCCCCCCGAGAGGTACGAGCTCTTATCTGTCATATGTGGTAGCAAAAGGAATTGTTTTGGTTATTTTTAAGAGCTGTAGTTTCCCAGCTGGGCCTGCACAGAGAGAGGGCTTGCCCTTTGTTGTCAGTATGATGACTCTGAGCTGCAGTTCCTCCATTGGACCTGCAAGGAGTGAGGGGGCGCTGTTACTCGTGTTGGCATGATGATTATGAGCTGCAGTTCCCCTGCTCTGCCTGTACAGGGAGAGGGTGCACTGTTTCTCATGTCAGCACTACCAGCCTGAGCTGCAGTACCCCTGATGAGACTGCATAGAGTGAGGGGGTGATGTTTCTCATGTCAGCATTACCAGCCTGAGCTGCAGTACTCTTGCTGTGCCTGTTTGGGCAGAGGGGGCGCTGTTTCCTTTCTGCACTATGACTCTGAGCTGCAGTTCCCCTGCTCCACCTGTACAGAGAGAGGGGGCGCTGTTTCTCATGTCAGCATTACCAGCCTGAGCTGCAGTACTCTTGCTGTGCCTGTTTGGGCAGAGGGGGCGCTATTTCTCCTTTCTGCACTACCAGCCTGAGCTGCAGTTTCGCTGCTGTGCCTGTACAGAGAGAGGGGGTGCTGTTTCTCATGTCGGCACTACCTGCCTGAACTGCAGTTCTGCTGCTGTGCCTGCATAAAGAGAGGGGGCGCTGTTTCTCATGTCAGCATTACCACCTAAGCTGTAGTACCCCTGTTGTGCCTGCACACAGTGAGGGGGTGCTCTCTCAGTTTTTTGATATCTCTGTATGACTATACCGATGGATTTTCTCGTCACACTGACATGGTGTCAGCTCCGTGAAGCTGGTCCCCCTGCGAGCAGCGCAGACAGTGTAACCCAGGGCCTTTGATAGTGCTCTGTCTGTGCTGGTTTGCTCTCTTGAAAGTGGCGTCTGAGCTGCTTTCATTCCTGAGAGATAGCTCCACCCTTATTCAGGGTGTGACGTCTCTCACCCCCCCTACAAAGGCACCCAGGCTCACTTGCCGCCCTGAAAGAAAGGCGCTACATCTCGGGAGCAATAGCAGCTCAGACGCTGCTGCTGATGCGTTTCCTTGGCTGTGCTGCCTGTAGAGGGCAGCTCCACGGAGCTCATTGTGAAATGTGAAATCTCTGTGAAATGAAGAATGTTGAACATGAAGAAAATGACTGCTAATTCTGAACTTTGTTGTTTTTAGAAAACATCAGAGCAACCAGTTGTGATTAGAATGGATAAAGGTAAAAATGTATTAATAATTTACCATCAATACAATGAGAGACAGACGCAGACACACTCAGACAGAATCAGTGAGAGACAGACAGGGAGAGAGTCAGTGTGTGTGAGAGAGAGACAGACAGGGAGAGAGTCAGTGTGTGTGTGAGAGAGAGACAGACAGGGAGTGAGTCAGTGTGTGTGTGAGAGAGAGACAGACAGGAAGCGAGTCAGTGTGTGAGAGAGAGAGACAGACAGGGAGCGAGTCAGTGTGTGTAATAACTGCTGTGCTCGTAGTCATTGTGTTTGTCTCTGCATCAGCTGGACCTCAGGATCATGTCAAAGCAACACCAGTGATACAGACCAGGCCACCCCCCCGAGAGGTACGAGCTCTTATCTGTCATATGTGGTAGCAAAAGGAATTGTTTTGGTTATTTTTAAGAGCTGTAGTTTCCCAGCTGGGCCTGCACAGAGAGAGGGGGCGCTGTTTGTCATGTCAGCATTACCAGCCTGAGCTGCAGTACCCCTGCTGTTCCTGTTTGGGCAGAGGGGGCGCTGTTTCTCCTTTCTGCACTATGACTCTGAGCTGCAGTTCCCCTGCTCTGCCTGTACAGAGAGAGGGGCGCTGTTTCTCATGTCAGCATTACCAGCCTGAGCTGCAGTACCCCTGCTGTGCCTTTTTTGATATCTCTGTATGACTATACCGATGGATTTTCTCGTCACACTGACATGGTGTCAGCTCCGTGAAGCTGGTCCCCCTGCGAGCAGCGCAGACAGTGTAACCCAGGGCCTTTGATAGTGCTCTGTCTGTGCTGGTTTGCTCTCTTGAAAGTGGCATCTGAGCTGCTTTCATTCCTGAGAGATAGCTCCACCCTTATTCAGGGTGTGACGTCTCTCAGCCCCCCTACAATGGCACCCAGGCTCACTTGCCGCCCTGAAAGAAAGGCGCTACATCTCGGGAGCAATAGCAGCTCAGACGCTGCTGCTGATGCGTTTCCTTGGCTGTGCTGCCTGTAGAGGGCAGCTCCACGGAGCTCATTGTGAAATGTGAAATCTCTGTGAAATGAAGAATGTTGAACATGAAGAAAATGACTGCTAATTCTGAACTTTGTTGTTTTTAGAAAACATCAGAGCAACCAGTTGTGAATAGAATGGATAAAGGTAAAAATGTATTAATAATTTACCATCCATACAATGAGAGACAGACGCAGACACACTCAGACAGAATCAGTGAGAGACAGACAGGGAGAGAGTCAGTGTGTGTGAGAGAGACAGACAGGGAGAGAGTCTGTGTGTGAGAGAGAGAGAGAGAGAGAGTCAGTGTGTGTCAGTGTGTGTCAGTGTGTGTCAGTGTGTGAGTGTGAGTGTGAGTGTGAGAGAGAGAGAGACATCTCTGTAATCTACTTCATTTGTGTCCTTTTCCAGGAAGTGCTCCACCTCAGCCAATGAGGGCATTCTCTGTTGAGGCACACGGCCCATCAGCCAATCAGATACCTGCGTATATCCCTTCCACCAATTGGAACCAGCAGGTGGGGCTTGAGAGGGATGTTTTCAGGTGGCAAGGAAGTGGGGCACTGGTTTCCCACACAGGCGGGTTTCTGTGCCTCCAGGTTGTGAGGAACGGGTTGGGAGTGCAGTGAGATGACTGTCCAGTCATTCCTTATGCGGTAACGACAGGTCCAGTAACTGATCACAAGGACTGGGCAGTCAGTGGTCAGTGGTCAAGGTTTAGCTCTTGTTTTACCAGGGTCAGCTGGTCCAGCGGTCAAGGTGCTGACCCTGTTGTACCGGGAGGACAGCTGGTCCGGTGGTCAAGGTGCTGACCCTGTTGTACCGGGAGGACAGCTGGTCTAGCGGTCAAGGTGCCGACCCTGTTGTACCGGGAGGACAGCTGGTCCACGGTCAAGGTGCTGACCCTGTTGTATCACTGTGCACTGTCAGTTCCATTCCATGCTGATGAGTCCTACCAGGGCTGAAGCCATCTGTAGTTTGTCTGGACTCCTCTAACGTTCTGAAAGGGCCAGAGCTGATTAATATTGTCTTTCCTGTGAACAGACTGGTGCACAAACTCATACTGACCTGTGTGTTTCTCCAGGGCATGTGGGGATCTCCGCGGTTTCAGCCTGGAAACTTCCTCGGCCCTCAGCTCTCCCCAGGTAATAACTAGAGTCCCAGACCTTCTCCCCCTTCACTAACCGCTCAGGGTGTCTGTATGAACCCCTCTCTCAGTGCAGTGTTAATGTACTGGAGTGTCCAGTCAGTCAGTGTGTCTGTATGAACCCCTCTCTCTCAGTGCAGTGTTAATGTACTGGAGTGTCCAGTCAGTCAGTGTGTCTGTATGAACCCCTCTCTCTCAGTGCAGTGTTAATGTACTGGAGTGTCCAGTCAGTCAGTGTGTCTGTATGAACCCCTCTCTCTCAGTGCAGTGTTAATGTACTGGAGTGTCCAGTCAGTCAGTGTGTCTGTATGAACCCCTCTCTCTCAGTGCAGTGTTAATGTACTGGAGTGTCCAGTCAGTCAGTGTGTCTGTATGAACCCCTCTCTCTCAGTGCAGTGTTAATGTACTGGAGTGTCCAGTCAGTGTGTCTGTATGAACCCCTCTCTCTCAGTGCAGTGTTCATGTACTGGAGTGTCCAGTCAGTGTGTCTGTATGAACCCCTCTCTCTCAGTGCAGTGTTAATGTACTGGAGTGTCCAGTCAGTCAGTGTGTCTGTATGAACCCCTCTCTCTCAGTGCAGTGTTAATGTACTGGAGTGTCCAGTCAGTCAGTGTGTCTGTATGAACCCCTCTCTCTCAGTGCAGTGTTAATGTACTGGAGTGTCCAGTCAGTCAGTGTGTCTGTATGAACCCCTCTCTCTCAGTGCAGTGTTAATGTACTGGAGTGTCCAGCCAGTGTGTCTGTATTAACCCCTCTCTCTCTCTGTAGGTGGGATCAGCATTTACTCTTCCCATGTCCAAGGGGTCCAGATTGGAAACAACAACACCATGATAATCACAGAGAGGCCACGGAGGAGGAACATGACAGCGCCCTCTGCTGTCTCCCCTTCGGCATTGCAGCAAAGCCACCCGCCCAGCAAATAAACCCTGTTTTATATTCGGAGCGACCTGTGTGCGGAGTCTTGACTCTGTCAGCTGTCAGAGAGGCTGTTGGTGTGGACTGCCCCTGGGTTCGAGGACTCTGTCCGTGGGGCTGTCATCTTTCATGTGTCCTGGGTGTCCTCGCTGTACTGCACCTTCCAGTCAGTTCCTCCCTGTCTTGATCCTGACTTGTAGTGCAGCAGATCACTGGGGCGGCGCGCTGGCTCTGGGGCTCAGGAGCTGTGCCTGTGGCTGGGAGGTTGCCGGTTTGAATCCCGCAGCCGGCGGAGGAATCCTACTCTGTTGGGCCCCTGAGTGAGGCCCTTAACCCCAGCTGCTCCAGGGGTGCTGTATAAATGGCTGACCCTGCGCTCTGACCCCCAGCTTCTCTCCCTGTCTGTCTCATGGAGAGCAAGCTGGGGTCTGTGAAGAGACACAGTCCTCATGCAGGAGACTGTACAGGGACAGTAAAGTGATCTTATATATCACTTTGAGAATCATATATTCCAGCTCTAAACTGCGAATTCTTATAAATCTAATGAAACAAAGACAACATTAGCTGAAACATTTTTAACAATGTATCAATGCATTAACAATTGTTCAAGGGCACAACAGAAACATCCTACGCCCAGTTCGAACCCACAACCTCTCAAGTCTTCTGTCCCGCCCATCCTGACTGACGTTGTCACTCACTGACTTGCACTCAGAGCTGGACCGACCTGTTTTTCAGGCTGTGACAGTGATCACAGCTCTATGATGATGAGGATTATTATGTCTGTGTCCAGTTTCTGTGTCCAGGCTGTGGTCACTGAGCCTGTCCTTTCTGGACAGCCAGGTCTGTCTGTGTGCAGTATGTATGTCCAGGCTGTGGTCACTGAGCCTGTCCTCTCTGGACAGCCAGGTCTGCCTGTGTCCAGTTTCTGTGTCCAGGCTGTGGTCACTGAGCCTGTCCTCTCTGGGCAGCCAGGTCTGCCTGTGTCCAGTTTCTGTGTCCAGGCTGTGGTCACTGAGCCTGTCCTCTCTGGGCAGCCAGGTCTGCCTGTGTCCAGTTTCTGTGTCCAGGCTGTGGTCACTGAGCCTGTCCTCTCTGGGCAGCCAGGTCTGCCTGTGTCCAGTTTCTGTGTCCAGGCTGTGGTCACTGAGCCTGTCCTCTCTGGACAGCCAGGTCTGCCTGTTTCCAGTGTCTGTGTCCAGGCTGTGGTCACTGAGCCTGTCCTCTCTGGGCAGCCAGGTCTGCCTGTGTCCAGTGTCTGTGTCCAGGCTGTGGTCACTGAGCCTGTCCTCTCTGGACAGCCAGGTCTGTCTGTGTGCAGTATGTATGTCCAGGCTGTGGTCACTGAGCCTGTCCTCTCTGGACAGCCAGGTCTGTCTGTGTCCAGTGTCTGTGTCCAGGCTGTGGTCACTGAGCCTGTCCTCTCTGGGCAGTCAGGTCTGCCTGTGTCGTCCAGTTTCTGTGTCCAGGCTGTAGTCACTGAGCCTGTCCTCTCTGGACAGCCAGGTCTGCCTGTGTCCAGTGTCTGTGTCCAGGCTGTGGTCACTGAGCCTGTCCTCTCTGGACAGCCAGGTCTGTCTGTGTCCAGTGTCTGTGTCCAGGCTGTGATCACTGAGCCTGTCCTCTCTGGACAGCCAGGTCTGTCTGTGTCCAGTGTCTGTGTCCAGGCTGTGATCACTGAGTCTGTCCTCTCTGGACAGCCAGGTCTGTCTGTGTCCAGTGTCTGTGTCCAGGCTGTGGTCACTGAGCCTGTCCTCTCTGGACAGCCAGGTCTGCCTGTGTCCAGTTTCTGTGTCCAGGCTGTGGTCACTGAGCCTGTCCTCTCTGGACAGCCAGGTCTGCCTGTGTCCAGTGTCTGTGTCCAGGCTGTGGTCACTGAGCCTGTCCTCTCTGGACAGTCAGGTCTGCCTGTGTCCAGACTGTGGTCACTGAGCCTGTCCTCTGGACAGCCAGGTCTGCCTGTGTCCAGTGTCTGTGTCCAGGCTGTGGTCACTGAGCCTGTCCTCTCTGGACAGTCAGGTCTGCCTGTGTCCACTGTCTGTGTCCAGACTGTGGTCACTGAGCCTGTCCTCTGGACAGCCAGGTCTGCCTGTGTCCAGTGTCTGTGTCCAGGCTGTGGTCACTGAGCCTGTCCTCTCTGGACAGCCAGGTCTGTCTGTGTCCAGTGTCTGTGTCCAGGCTGTGATCACTGAGCCTGTCCTCTCTGGACAGCCAGGTCTGTCTGTGTCCAGTGTCTGTGTCCAGGCTGTGATCACTGAGCCTGTCCTCTCTGGACAGCCAGGTCTGCCTGTGTCCAGTGTCTGTGTCCAGTGTCTGTGTCCAGGCTGTGGTCACTGAGTCTGTGCTTTGTCAGGGTCTGGTCCTCTGAACTATCTCTTATCCCAGTCAGATACTCAGCCTATTGTCTGTTTAGGGTCCTGAAAGTTCCAGTTTGTGTTTGTGTCTGTCCCCCAGTGGCTGAGGCAGTGTGTTCTGTGTGTGTCTCTGTGGGTCAAGCAGTGCTGTGTGTGTGTGGGTCAGGGAGTGCTGTGAATGTGTGTGTGTCTCAGCTCAGTGGGTCGGGCAGTGCTCTGTGTGTGTGTGTGTCTCAGCTCAGTGGGTCTGGCAGTGCTCTGTGTGTGTGTGTGTCTCAGCTCAGTGGGTCAGGCAGTGCTGTGTGTGTGTGTGGTCAGGGAGTGCTGTGAATGTGTGTGTGTCTCAGCTCAGTGGGTCGGGCAGTGCTGTGTGTGTGTGTGGTCATGTTGTTGCAGCTCTGGCGGGTGTCAGTGAGCCTCAGGACCAGCTGGCTCAGGGGGCTCTTCTCTGGGCCCAGCAGGAGCCTGACTCCCGTTTCCCACCTGTGTGGGGAGTCGAATCCCTCCGCAAGTCAGGCTGCAGCTGGGTTAGACAGCAGCTCTGCCTCGCCTGCTGACTTTCCTGCTTGTCTGCTGGCAGACATCTGCACTCGGCGCTTACAGTGTGACGCACCAGTACCGCTACAGGTCGGAGCAAGAGGGATACTGGCTTCCGAGCGCTCGGGCTGCAGTCTGTCCTCCTGGACTCGCACAGTCCAGCGCTGCGTGTTCCTAGCGTCTGTGACGCCTCTACCGTCCGCGGCCGGTTCTCCGTCTGAGCAGGAGATACGCGCCCGTTTGCTGCGGACGAGGCCCGTCGCCGGTGTGACAGCGAACCGGAGAGTCTGTGGTCTTGACTGACACCTAGCGGCCACACGGCACAGTCGCAGGAGCACCTCGACCGGATCAGGGCGCCGGAGGAAGCCGCTTCCTGCGCGGATACGAACGACTGGCAGTGTAGTATTTGTGTAGCGGATCAAGATGAATATGAATGTGTGTGAATTGAAAATGAAACCTGTCAGGTAGCCCCGGCGCTCTTTCCCAGACCTCCGCTCAGATCTCCATGACTGATGTCACCCGCTCTCTTTGACGCGATACTGAGAGCGGCGTGTCGAAAACAAACTTCAAAAATACGTCACCGTGAGAAAAATAAGACATATATTATCCGTTCCCCGCGCGTATAAAGGTGACAAAAGTCTCACTCTGCGTTGGCCGGGAATCGAACCCGGGTCAACTGCTTGGAAGGCAGCTATGCTGACCACTATACCACCAACGCGCCGCGCTCCCCGCTCGCTGTTCCTGCTGGTACCGCTGGACCCCGGAACCGGACCCGGTGTCGCGTCCAGTTCACATACAGATCTCCTCCCCCCTCCCTCGCGCTCCTCACACCTTTCCAGGATCCCGACGTTTCTAGGCAGCGTGTGTGTGTGTGTGTGTGTGTCCAGTGTCTCAGTGGGTGGGGTGGTGTTGTGTTGTGTGTGTGTGTCCAGTGTCTCAGTGGGTGGGGTGGTGTTGTGTGTGTGTGTCCAGTGTCTCAGTGGGAGGGGTGGTGTTGTGTTGTGTGTCTCAGTGGGTGAGGCAGTGTTGTGCAGTGTGTGTCTCAGTTGGTGAGGCAGTGTTGTGTGTGTGTCTCAGTGGGTGAGGCAGTGTTGTGCAGTGTGTTGTGTGTGTGTCTCAGTGGGTGAGGCAGTGTTGTGCAGTGTGTTGTGTGTGTGTCTGTGTGGGTGAGGCAGTGTTGTGTGTGTGTCTCAGTGGGTGAGGCAGTGTTGTGCAGTGTGTTGTGTGTGTGTGTCTGTGTGGGTGAGGCAGAGCGCGAGGGAGGGGGGAGGAGATCTGTATGTGAACTGGACGCGACACCGGGTCCGGTTCCGGGGTCCAGCGGTACCAGCAGGAACAGCGAGCGGGGAGCGCGGCGCGTTGGTGGTATAGTGGTCAGCATAGCTGCCTTCCAAGCAGTTGACCCGGGTTCGATTCCCGGCCAACGCAGAGTGAGATTTTTGTCACCTTTATACGCGCGGGGAACGGATAATATATGTCTTATTTTTCTCACCGTGACGTATTTTTGAAGTTTGTTTTCGACACGCCGCTCTCAGTATCGCGTCAAAGAGAGCGGGTGACATCAGTCATGGAGATCTGAGCGGAGGTCTGGGAAAGAGCGCCGGGGCTACCTGACAGGTTTCATTTTCAATTCACACACATTCATATTCACTTTGATCCGCTACACAAATACTACACTGCCAGTCGTTCGTATCCGCGCAGGAAGCGACTTCCTCCGGCGCCCTGATCCGGTCGAGGTGCTCCTGCGACTGTGCCGTGTGGCCGCTAGGTGTCAGTCAAGACCACAGACTCTCCGGTTCGCTGTCACACCGGCGACGGGCCTCGTCCGCAGCAAACGGCCGCGTATCTCCTGCTCAGACGGAGAACCGGCCGCGGACGGTAGAGGCGTCACAGACGCTAGGAACACGCCCCCTGAGCCCCTGAGCCAGCTGGTCCTGAGGCTCACTGACACCCACCAGAGGTGCTGATACTGATACTGAGAGCGGCGTGTCGAAAACAAACTTCAAAAATACGTCACGGTGAGAAAAATAAGACATATATTATCCGTTCCCCGCGCGTATAAAGGTGACAAAAGCTTCACTCTGCGTTGGCCGGGAATCGAACCCGGGTCAACTGCTTGGAAGGCAGCTATGCTGACCACTATACCACCAACGCGCCGCGCTCCCCGCTCGCTGTTCCTGCTGGTACCGCTGGACCCCGGAACCGGACCCGGTGTCGCGTCCAGTTCACATACAGATCTCCTCCCCCCTCCCTCGCGCTCCTCACACCTTTCCAGGATCCCGACGTTTCTAGGCAGCGTGTGTGTGTGTGTGTGTGTGTGTCCAGTGTCTCAGTGGGTGGGGTGGTGTTGTGTGTGTGTGTCCAGTGTCTCAGTGGGTGGGGTGGTGTTGTGTGTGTGTGTGTGTCCAGTGTCTCAGTGGGAGGGGTGGTGTTGTGTGTGTGTGTGTGTGTGTGTGTGTGAGTGTCCAGTGTCTTAGTGAGTGGGGTGAGGTGTGGGTGAGGCAGTGTTGTGTGTGTGTCTCAGTGGGTGAGGCAGTGTTGTGCAGTGTGTTGTGTGTGTGTCTGTGAGGCAGTGTTGTGTGTTGTGTGTGTGTCTCAGTGGGTGGGGTGGTGTTGTGTTGTGTGTCTCAGTGGGTGAGGCAGTGTTGTGCAGTGTGTGTCTCAGTTGGTGAGGCAGTGTTGTGTGTGTGTCTCAGTGGGTGAGGCAGTGTTGTGCAGTGTGTTGTGTGTGTGTCTCAGTGGGTGAGGCAGTGTTGTGCAGTGTGTTGTGTGTGTGTCTGTGAGGCAGTGTTGTGTGTTGTGTGTGTGTCTGTGTGGGTGAGGCAGTGTTGTGTGTGTGTCTCAGTGGGTGAGGCAGTGTTGTGCAGTGTGTTGTGTGTGTGTGAGGCAGTGTTGTGTGTGTGTCTCAGTGGGTGAGGCAGTGTTGTGCAGTGTGTTGTGTGTGTGTCTGTGTGGGTGAGGCAGTGTTGTGTGTGTGTCTCAGTGGGTGAGGCAGTGTTGTGCAGTGTGTTGTGTGTGTGTCTGTGTGGGTGAGGCAGAGCACGAGGGAGGGGGGAGGAGATCTGTATCTGAGCTGGTCCTGAGGCTCACTGACACCCACCAGAGCTGCAACAACACGACAACACACAACACTACCTCACCCACTGAGACACACACACACACACACACACACACACACACACTGCCTGACACACAGAGACACACACACACACACACAAAACACTACCTCACCCACTGAGACACACATACTGCTACAGATATCACCGCAGCTGCTGACACTATTACAGATATCACTACAGCTGCTGACACTACTACAGATATCACTGCAGCTACTGACACCACTACAGCTACAGATATCACTACAGCTACTGACACTACTACAGCTACAGATATCACTACAGCTGCTGACACTACTACAGCTCCAGATATCACTGCAGCTGCTGACACTACTACAGCTCCAGATATCACTGCAGCTGCTGACACTACTACAGATATCACTACAGCTACTGACACTACTACAGATATCACTGCAGCTGCTGACACTACTACAGCTACAGATATCACTACAGCTACTGACACTACTACAGCTACAGATATCACTACAGCTACTGACACTACTACAGCTACAGATATCACTACAGCTGCTGACACTACTACAGCTTCAGATATCACTACAGCTACTGACACTACTACAGCTACAGATATCACTACAGCTGCTGACACTACTACAGCTCCAGATATCACTGCAGCTGCTGACACTACTACAGCTCCAGATATCACTACAGCTGCTGACACTACTACAGCTTCAGATATCACTACAGCTACTGACACTACTACAGCTTCAGATATCACTACAGCTGCTGACACTACTACAGCTACAGCTATCACTACAGCTACTGACACTACTACAGCTTCAGATATCACTACAGCTACTGACACTACTACAGCTCCAGATATCACTGCAGCTGCTGACACTACTACAGCTACAGATATCACTACAGCTACTGACACTACTACAGCTTCAGATATCACTACAGCTACTGACACTACTACAGCTACAGATATCACTACAGCTACTGACACTACTACAGCTTCAGATATCACTACAGCTGCTGACACTACTACAGCTCCAGATATCACTGCAGCTGCTGACAGTATTACCGCTTCTCCTGCCGGTGGCACAGATCCACTGTGGTTGCAGGGCGTCCTGCGGGCGCTCTCTGCGCCTGTCGCGAGAGGGTTAAGTCCCGGAGCTGTAGGCGGCGGGGCGGGCGGGGACGCCGCTCACTGGAGCAGAGCAGCTGATGGGTTCTGACAGGGCCCGCGGTTCGGCCCGCGGGGATCCTGGCAGTCAGAGCCACGGCGACCATCTGGCTCCGGAATCGCAGGGGTGGGCGAGCGAGCCGGCTGGGACTTGTGGGAGCGCCACACACACACACACACACCTCCCGGCAGGAGACGAGCTAAATTTACAGCCGTCCCGGAAGCGCTGCTGTCAGGTCGGGGTGTGTTTGTGTGTGTGTGTGTGTGCGTGAGCGCGCCGCGGCGAAACTCTTTCTGAAGCCCTTTTCACTTCCGCCTGCGGATTTCGGCCCTGTCCCTACAGAGGGGGAAGAGCTACACCCATCGCACTCCTCACGCCGAAGAATTTCTTGCTTTCAGGCAATATCAAGTCAAGTGCGGAGCGGTAGCACTGTGTCTCAGGGTCTGTGCCTGTGCCTGTGGCTGGGAGGTTGCCGGTTCAAATCCCACAGCCGGCAGAGGAATCCTACTCTGCTAGGCCCCTGAGCGAGGCCCTTAACCCCAGCTGCTCCAGGGGTGCTGTATAAATGGCTGACCCTGCGCTCTGACCCCCAGCTTCTCTCCCTGTCTGTGTGTCTCCTGGAGAGCAAGCTGGGGTCTGAGAAAAGACACAGTCCTCATGCAGGAGACTGTACAGGGCCAGTAAAGAGATCTGATCCTAAACCGCTAAACCAACTAGACGGCTCATCCCTTTAACTCCTGTAACTGTGAGCCTGGATAGGAGGATGTCCTGCTCCCCGAGCACGAACCCTGAGCACTGTTCTCCATGCCACCACACTGCCGCAGAGCAGGGGGCAGTGATACGGGGAGGACTGCTCTAGCTCTGTCAGCGTGCGGACTTGCCCTCGTTTGGTATGCGGTTTTCTGCAGTAAAATCTGCGCGTGCCACAGCAACTCGACATCCTGGACCACAGTTACTGCAATCACTGGAGGTGTGGTTCACTCCTCCCTTTCCAGCTCTGCCCTGCTTTTCCTACCTTCATGTTTTCCGGCGGTACTTTGCCTTTTTTTTTTCCCCAGGAATTTCTTTCCTTGCTGGTGTCTTGTGTTAAGTTTTAATAATTATACTACTACTGATAATAATACACTTTATTTTATATAGCATCTTTAAAGGTGGCTTCTCAAAACGCTTTACAGAATGACAACAACAATAAATAAGAAGAATACACAAGATAAGACACAATTACAACACACAGAGGAGACCGTGGATGGTGGTACTAAGTATTGTAGGAGCAGAGGGGTGAAGAATGGAACCAGGTCAGTAAAGGCTCTTCTGAAGAAGAGGGTTTGGAGTCTGGATTTGAAGGAGTTTAGAGAAGGTGACTCTCTGATATCCTTGGGGAGAGAGTTCCAGAGCTTGGGGGCATACCAGGAGAAGACCCTGTCACCCCCAGAGTGTAGACGGGCTTGGGGGACAGTTAGGAGCCCAGAATTAGAGGAGCGAAGGTTTTGAGGTGGGGAGTAGGGCGATAAAAGTTCAGACAGGTACTGAGGTGCCAAGCCATGCGTAGCCTTATAGGTGAGCAGGAGGATTTTAAGGTCTACACGGAATTTTGACCGGGAGCCAGTGCAGGGACTCCAGGATGGGAGTAATGTGATCACTTGCACTAGACCTGGTCGGGATTCTGGCTGCTGAATTTTGGACAGACTGGAGTTTGTTCACTGTGGATTTAGACACCCCAGTGTGTAAAGAGTTACAGTAGTCGGTTTGGGAAAACACAAATGTGTTGATCCGCTTTTCAGCCACAGTTAGTGATTACACAGGGCGTAGTCGAGCGATATTTCTGAGGTGAAAAAAAAAGATTTGTCAATATGCTGCACATGTGGGTCGAATGTTAAGCCAGAATCGAATATCACCCCAATTTTTTTCAATTTAAGGTTACGGTCAACTGTTTTTCTGAAAGGGCTTTATTATCTGTGATGATGGTTACCCTGCTAAGACAGCCAGTGTAATGAGCAGGCACACCCTGATGTCAGGTGTTCGATAATGCTTAAAGGTGGCAAAATGACCTTTTAACCCCAGACTTGGTGAGAGTCAATATATAACTGTGCAGGAATTGGTTTCATTAATGGAACAGAAGTCTTGAATGTTGCTTTAAAGGTAAGAGGCTCTCTGAACATCAGTAGAACTAAGGAGATGATTGTGGATTATAGGAAACACCAGGGAGATCACACACCTGTCTATATCAGTGGGACTGCAGTGGAGAGGGTCAGCAGGTTTAAGTTCTTGGGAGTTAACATCTCAGAGGACTTAACCTGGACCCACCACACCAACACCGTGGTCAAGACAGCACGGCAGCGCCTGTTCTTTCTCCGTAGGCTAAAGATGTTCGGCATGCCGTCACATATCCAGGCCAGCTTCTACAGGTGCACTATTGGGAGCATCCCGACTGGCTGCATCACTGCCTGGTGTGGGAGCTGCTCCGCCCGGGATCGCAAAGTACTGCAGAGGGTGGTGAAGTCAGCGCAGCTCATTACCGGCTTTGAGCTACCAAGCATCCAGGAGATCTACTCAGCTAGATGTCTGAAGAAGGCCAGGTCCATTCTCAGGGACCCCAGTCATCCCAGTCACAAACTGTTTTCCCTCCTACTGTCCGGTAAACTGTAACGAAGCATTCGGTCAAAGTCCAACAGACTACGGAACAGCTTCTACCTCCAGGCAATAAGACTGCTAAACAGCCAACCTGCAGCTCCTTTAGCAAATCACCTGGACTGGCTACATGGACACACAGTTTTCACTGTACTGTGCACACTGCACTACTGGGACATAATATACTGTACACACCCTGGACACAGAACAGCTCTATTCATGGTGAGTTTTGTCTGAGTTTATTTTATTCAATTTCTGTTACATTATCTATTATTATGTAACCTTATTTTGTGATTTTTACCCCCCATGGTGAGCTCGTAGAAAAGACATTTCATTACCAGCAACTGTGCTGTGCATTTGATCAATAACCTTTGATTGATTGATTGATTGATTGACCAGGAAGCCTGAGAAGGTGGAGTACTTCCTCTCTCTCCCCTCTCTCTCTCTCCCCTGTCTCTCTCTCTCCTGTCTCTCTCTCTCTACAGGGGGAAGACCAGAAAGCCCGAGAAGGTAGAGTACTTCCTCTCTCTCCTGTCTCTCTCTCCCCTGTCTCTCTCTCCTGTGTCTCTCTCCCTCCTGTCTCTCTCTCCTGTGTCTCTCCTGTCCCTCTCTCCCATCTCTCTCTCTACAGGGGAAAGACCAGGAAGCCCGAGAAGGTGGAGTACTTCCTCTCTGTTCTGTGTCTCTCCCTCCTGTGTCTCTCCCTCCTGTGTCTCACTCTCCCCTGTCTCACTCTCCCCTGTCTCTCTCTCCCCTGTCTCTCTCTCTACAGGGGAAAGACCAGGAAGCCCGAGAAGGTGGAGTACTTCCTCTCTGTTCTGTGTCTCTCCCTCCTGTGTCTCTCCCTCCTGTGTCTCCCTCCTGTGTCTCCCTCCTGTGTCTCACTCTTCCCTGTCTCTCTCTCCTGTCTCTCTCTCTACAGGGGGAAGACCAGGAAGCCCAAGAAGGTTGAGTACTTCCTCTCTCTCCTGTGTCTCTCCCTCCTGTGTCTCTCTCTCCTGTGTCTCTCTCTCTCCCCTGTCTCTCTCTCCCGTCTCTCTCTCTACAGGGGGAAGACCAGGAAGCCCGAGAAGGTGGAGTACTTCCTCTCCCCCCTGTGTCTCTCCCTCCTGTGTCTCTCTCTCCCCTGTCTCTCTCTCCCCTGTCCCTCTCTCCCGTCTCTCTCTCTACAGGGGGAAGACCAGGAAGCCCGAGAAGGTGGAGTACTTCCTCTCTCTCCTGTGTCTCTCTCCTGTGTCTCTCTCTCCCCTGTCCCTCTCTCCTGTCTCTCTCTCTACAGGGGGAAGACCAGGAAGCCCGAGAAGGTGGAGTACTTCCTCTCCCTCCTGTGTCTCTCCCTCCTGTGTCTCTCCTGTCTCTCTCTCTACAGGGGAAAGACCAGGAAGCCCGAGAAGGTGGATTACTTCCTCTCTCTTCTGTGTCTCTCCCTCCTGTGTCTCTCCCTCCTGTGTCTCTCTCCTGTGTCTCTCTCTCTCCTGTCTCTCTCTCCTGTCTCTCTCTCTACAGGGGGAAGACCAGGAAGCCCGAGAAGGTGGAGTACTTCCTCTCTCTTCTGTGTCTCTCCCTCCTGTGTCTCTCCCTCCTGTGTCTCTCTCCTGTGTCTCTCTCCTGTGTCTCTCTCCTGTGTCTCTCTCCTGTGTCTCTCTCTCTCCTGTCTCTCTCTCTCCTGTCTCTCTCTCTACAGGGGAAAGACCAGGAAGCCCGAGAAGGTGGAGTACTTCCTCTCTCTTCTGTGTCTCTCCCTCCTGTGTCTCTCCCTCCTGTGTCTCTCTCCTGTGTCTCTCTCTCTCCTGTCTCTCTCTCCCGTCTCTCTCTCTACAGGGGAAAGACCAGGAAGCCCGAGAAGGTGGAGTACTTCCTCTCCCTCCTGTGTCTCTCCCTCCTGTGTCTCTCTCTCTCCCCTGTCTCTCTCTCCTGTCTCTCTCTCTACAGGGGGAAGACCAGGAAGCCCAAGAAGGTTGAGTACTTCCTCTCTCTCCTGTGTCTCTCCCTCCTGTGTCTCTCTCTCCTGTGTCTCTCTCTCTCCCCTGTCTCTCTCTCCCGTCTCTCTCTCTACAGGGGGAAGACCAGGAAGCCCAAGAAGGTTGAGTACTTCCTCTCTCTCCTGTGTCTCTCCCTCCTGTGTCTCTCTCTCCTGTGTCTCTCTCTCTCCCCTGTCTCTCTCTCCCGTCTCTCTCTCTACAGGGGGAAGACCGGAAGCCCGAGAAGGTGGAGTACTTCCTCTCTCTCCTGTGTCTCTCCCTCCTGTGTCTCTCTCTCTCCTGTGTCTCTCCTGTCTCTCTCTCTACAGGGGGAAGACCAGGAAGCCCGTGAAGGTGGAGTACTTCCTCTCTCTCCTGTGTCTCCCTCCTGTGTCTCTCTCTCCCCTGTCTCTCTCTCCCGTCTCTCTCTCTACAGGGGGAAGACCAGGAAGCCCGAGAAGGTGGAGTACTTCCTCTCTCTCCTGTGTCTCTCTCCTGTGTCTCTCTCTCCCCTGTCCCTCTCTCCCGTCTCTCTCTCTACAGGGGGAAGACCAGGAAGCCCGAGAAGGTGGAGTACTTCCTCTCTCTTCTGTGTCTCTCCCTCCTGTGTCTCTCCCTCCTGTGTCTCTCCCTCCTGTGTCTCACTCTCCCCTGTCTCTCTCCCCTGTCCCTCTCTCCCGTCTCTCTCTCTACAGGGGGAAGACCAGGAAGCCCGAGAAGGTGGAGTACTTCCAGCCGCCCATGAGGTTGCCCCTCTCCAGCTTGAGGTAGGCCTTGTCGCCTCGCTCCATGGTGACCAGCCCGGCGTTGGTGGCCGCCTCGCGGGTCACGTCCTGGTCGCCTGCGAACGCCGTGATGACCGGCCAGCCGTTCAGCACCAGGCTGACCTGGGAGGGAGAGCGAGGGGCAGAGTGAGAGAGCGGTGGGCCGCGGCGGGGCGGCTGTCCGGCCCAGGGTGTCGGGGTGTTGGGGTGTCGGGGTGTCAGGGTGTCAGGGCGGGGAGCTGACCTGTATGGTCTGCCTGTTGTACACCTTGACCACGTGGAAGGTGAAGCTGTACACACCCTTCCTGGGAGCGATGAAGATACTGCGGGCCGAGTCAAAGTGACCACCCACATTGACCAGGATCTGACAGAGAGAGACACAGTTTAATATTAACACTGCACTGAGAGAGAGGGGTTCATACAGACACACTGACTGACTGGACACTCCAGTACATTAACACTGCACTGAGAGAGAGGGGTTCATACAGACACACTGACTGGACACTCCAGTACATTAACACTGCACTGAGAGAGAGGGGTTCATAGAGACACACTGACTGACTGGACACTCCAGTACATTAACACTGCACTGAGAGAGAGGGGTTCATACAGACACACTGACTGGACACTCCAGTACATTAACACTGCACTGAGAGAGAGGGGTTCATACAGACACACTGACTGACTGGACACTCCAGTACATTAACACTGCACTGAGAGAGAGGGGTTCATACAGACACACTGACTGGACACTCCAGTACATTAACACTGCACTGAGAGAGAGGGGTTCATACAGACACACTGACTGGACACTCCAGTACATTAACACTGCACTGAGAGAGAGGGGTTCATACAGACACACTGACTGACTGGACACTCCAGTACATTAACACTGCACTGAGAGAGAGGGGTTCATACAGACACACTGACTGACTGGACACTCCAGTACATTAACACTGCACTGAGAGAGAGGGGTTCATACAGACACACTGACTGGACACTCCAGTACATTAACACTGCACTGAGAGAGAGGGGTTCATACAGACACACTGACTGACTGGACACTCCAGTACATTAACACTGCACTGAGAGAGAGGGGTTCATACAGACACACTGACTGGACACTCCAGTACATTGACACTGCACTGAGAGAGAGGGGTTCATACAGACACACTGACTGACTGGACACTCCAGTACATTAACACTGCACTGAGAGAGAGGGGTTCATACAGACACACTGACTGACTGGACACTCCAGTACATTAACACTGCACTGAGAGAGAGGGGTTCATACAGACACACTGACTGGACACTCCAGTACATTAACACTGCACTGAGAGAGAGGGGTTCATACAGACACACTGACTGACTGGACACTCCAGTACATTAACACTGCACTGAGAGAGAGGGGTTCATACAGACACACTGACTGGACACTCCAGTACATTAACAGTGCACTGAGAGAGAGGGGTTCATACAGGCACACACATAATTGACTGAGAGAGAGGGGTTCATACAGACACACTGACATTGACTGGACACTCCAGTACATTAACACTGCAACTGAGAGAGAGGGGGGTTCCATACAGACACACTGACTGACTGGACACTCCAGTACATTAACACTGCACTGAGAGAGAGGGGTTCATACAGACACAACACTGACTGACTGGACACTTCCAGGGACACTCCAGTACATTAACACTGCACTGAGAGAGAGGGGTTCATACAGACACACTGACTGACTGGACACTCCAGTACATTAACACTGCACTGAGAGAGAGGGGTTCATACAGACACACTGACTGACTGGACACTCCAGTACATTAACACTGCACTGAGAGAGAGGGGTTCATACAGACACACTGACTGGACACTCCAGTACATTAACACTGCACTGAGAGAGAGGGGTTCATACAGACACACTGACTGACTGGACACTCCAGTACATTAACACTGCACTGAGAGAGAGGGGTTCATACAGACACACTGACTGACTGGACACTCCAGTACATTAACACTGCACTGAGAGAGAGGGGTTCATACAGACACACTGACTGACTGGACACTCCAGTACATTAACACTGCACTGAGAGAGAGGGGTTCATACAGACACACTGACTGGACACTCCAGTACATTAACACTGCACTGAGAGAGAGGGGTTCATACAGACACACTGACTGACTGGACACTCCAGTACATTAACACTGCACTGAGAGAGAGGGGTTCATACAGACACACTGACTGACTGGACACTCCAGTACATTGACACTGCACTGGCAGAGAGAGGGGTTCATACAGACACACTGACTGACTGGACACTCCAGTACATTAACACTGCACTGAGAGAGAGGGGTTCATACAGACACACTGACTGACTGGACACTCCAGTACATTAACACTGCACTGAGAGAGAGGGGTTCATACAGACACACTGACTGGACACTCCAGTACATTAACACTGCACTGAGAGAGAGGGGTTCATACAGACACACTGACTGGACACTCCAGTACATTAACACTGCACTGAGAGAGAGGGGTTCATACAGACACACTGACTGGACACTCCAGTACATTAACACTGCACTGAGAGAGAGGGGTTCATACAGACACACTGACTGACTGGACACTGCAGTACATTAACACTGCACTGAGAGAGAGGGGTTCATACAGACACACTGACTGACTGGACACTCCAGTACATTAACACTGCACTGAGAGAGAGGGGTTCATACAGACACACTGACTGACTGGACACTCCAGTACATTAACACTGCACTGAGAGAGAGGGGTTCATACAGACACACTGACTGACTGGACACTCCAGTACATGAACACTGCACTGAGAGAGAGGGGTTCATACAGACACACTGACTGACTGGACACTCCAGTACATGAACACTGCACTGAGAGAGAGGGGTTCATACAGACACACTGACTGACTGGACACTCCAGTACATTAACACTGCACTGAGAGAGAGGGGTTCATACAGACACACTGACTGGACACTCCAGTACATTAACACTGCACTGAGAGAGAGGGGTTCATACAGACACACTGACTGACTGGACACTCCAGTACATTAACACTGCACTGAGAGAGAGGGGTTCATACAGACACACTGACTGGACACTCCAGTACATTAACACTGCACTGAGAGAGGGGGGTTCATACAGACACACTGACTGGACACTCCAGTACATTAACACTGCACTGAGAGAGAGGGGTTCATACAGACACACTGACTGACTGGACACTCCAGTACATTAACACTGCACTGAGAGAGAGGGGTTCATACAGAAACACTGACTGGACACTCCAGTACATTGACACTGCACTGAGAGAGAGGGGTTCATACAGACACACTGACTGACTGGACACTCCAGTACATTAACACTGCACTGAGAGAGAGGGGTTCATACAGACACACTGACTGACTGGACACTCCAGTACATTAACACTGCACTGAGAGAGAGGGGTTCATACAGACACACTGACTGGACACTCCAGTACATTAACACTGCACTGAGAGAGAGGGGTTCATACAGACACACTGACTGACTGGACACTCCAGTACATTAACACTGCACTGAGAGAGAGGGGTTCATACAGACACACTGACTGACTGGACACTCCAGTACATTAACACTGCACTGAGAGAGAGGGGTTCATACAGACACACTGACTGACTGGACACTCCAGTACATTAACACTGCACTGAGAGAGAGGGGTTCATACAGACACACTGACTGGACACTCCAGTACATTAACACTGCACTGAGAGAGAGGGGTTCATACAGACACACTGACTGACTGGACACTCCAGAACATTAACACTGCACTGAGAGAGAGGGGTTCATACAGACACACTGACTGGACACTCCAGTACATTGACACTGCACTGAGAGAGAGGGGTTCATACAGACACACTGACTGACTGGACACTCCAGTACATTAACACTGCACTGAGAGAGAGGGGTTCATACAGACACACTGACTGACTGGACACTCCAGTACATTGACACTGCACTGGCAGAGAGAGGGGTTCATACAGACACACTGACTGACTGGACACTCCAGTACATTAACACTGCACTGAGAGAGAGGGGTTCATACAGACACACTGACTGACTGGACACTCCAGTACATTAACACTGCACTGAGAGAGAGGGGTTCATACAGACACACTGACTGGACACTCCAGTACATTAACACTGCACTGAGAGAGAGGGGTTCATACAGACACACTGACTGACTGGACACTCCAGTACATTAACACTGCACTGAGAGAGAGGGGTTCATACAGACACACTGACTGGACACTCCAGTACATTAACACTGCACTGAGAGAGAGGGGTTCATACAGACACACTGACTGACTGGACACTCCAGTACATGAACACTGCACTGAGAGAGAGGGGTTCATACAGACACACTGACTGACTGGACACTCCAGTACATTAACACTGCACTGAGAGAGAGGGGTTCATACAGACACACTGACTGGACACTCCAGTACATTAACACTGCACTGAGAGAGAGGGGTTCATACAGACACACTGACTGACTGGACACTCCAGTACATTAACACTGCACTGAGAGAGAGGGGTTCATACAGACACACTGACTGGACACTCCAGTACATTAACACTGCACTGAGAGAGGGGGGTTCATACAGACACACTGACTGGACACTCCAGTACATTAACACTGCACTGAGAGAGAGGGGTTCATACAGACACACTGACTGACTGGACACTCCAGTACATTAACACTGCACTGAGAGAGAGGGGTTCATACAGACACACTGACTGGACACTCCAGTACATTAACACTACACTGAGAGAGAGGGGTTCATACAAACACACTGACTGGACACTCCAGTACATTAACACTGCACTGAGAGAGAGGGGTTCATACAGACACACTGACTGACTGGACACTCCAGTACATTAACAGTGCACTGAGAGAGAGGGGTTCATACAGACACACTGACTGGACACTCCAGTACATTAACACTGCACTGAGAGAGAGGGGTTCATACAGACACACTGACTGACTGGACACTCCAGTACATTAACACTGCACTGAGAGAGAGGGGTTCATACAGACACACTGACTGACTGGACACTCCAGTACATTAACACTGCACTGAGAGAGAGGGGTTCATACAGACACACTGACTGACTGGACACTCCAGTACATTAACACTGCACTGAGAGAGAGGGGTTCATACACACACACTGACTGACTGGACACTCCAGTACATTGACACTGCACTGAGAGAGAGGGGTTAATACAGACACACTGACTGACTGGACACTCCAGTACATTAACACTGCACTGAGAGAGAGGGGTTCATACAGACACACTGACTGGACACTCCAGTACATTAACACTGCACTGAGAGAGAGGGGTTCATACAGACACACTGACTGGACACTCCAGTACATTAACACTGCACTGAGAGAGGGGGGTTCATACAGACACACTGACTGGACACTCCAGTACATGAACACTGCACTGAGAGAGAGGGGTTCATACAGACACACTGACTGACTGGACACTCCAGTACATTAACACTGCACTGAGAGAGAGGGGTTCATACAGACACACTGACTGGACACTCCAGTACATTAACACTGCACTGAGAGAGAGGGGTTCATACAGACACACTGACTGACTGGACACTCCAGTACATTAACACTGCACTGAGAGAGAGGGGTTCATACAGACACACTGACTGGACACTCCAGGACATTGACACTGCACTGAGAGAGAGGGGTTCATACAGACACACTGACTGACTGGACACTCCAGTACATTAACACTGCACTGAGAGAGAGGGGTTCATACAGACACACTGACTGGACACTCCAGTACATTAACACTGCACTGAGAGAGAGGGGTTCATACAGACACACTGACTGACTGGACACTCCAGTACATTAACACTGCACTGAGAGAGAGGGGTTCATACAGACACACTGACTGGACACTCCAGTACATTAACACTGCACTGAGAGAGGGGGGTTCATACAGACACACTGACTGGACACTCCAGTACATTAACACTGCACTGAGAGAGAGGGGTTCATACAGACACACTGACTGACTGGACACTCCAGTACATTAACACTGCACTGAGAGAGAGGGGTTCATACAGACACACTGACTGGACACTCCAGTACATTAACACTGCACTGAGAGAGAGGGGTTCATACAAACACACTGACTGGACACTCCAGTACATTAACACTGCACTGAGAGAGAGGGGTTCATACAGACACACTGACTGACTGGACACTCCAGTACATTAACACTGCACTGAGAGAGAGGGGTTCATACAGACACACTGACTGGACACTCCAGTACATTAACACTGCACTGAGAGAGAGGGGTTCATACAGACACACTGACTAACTGGACACTCCAGTACATTAACACTGCACTGAGAGAGAGGGGTTCATACAGACACACTGACTGACTGGACACTCCAGTACATTAACACTGCACTGAGAGAGAGGGGTTCATACAGACACACTGACTGACTGGACACTCCAGTACATTAACACTGCACTGAGAGAGAGGGGTTCATACAGACACACTGACTGGACACTCCAGTACATTAACACTGCACTGAGAGAGAGGGGTTCATACAGACACACTGACTGACTGGACACTCCAGTACATTAACACTGCACTGAGAGAGAGGGGTTCATACAGACACACTGACTGGACACTCCAGTACATTGACACTGCACTGAGAGAGAGGGGTTCATACAGACACACTGACTGACTGGACACTCCAGTACATTAACACTGCACTGAGAGAGAGGGGTTCATACAGACACACTGACTGACTGGACACTCCAGTACATTAACACTGCACTGAGAGAGAGGGGTTCATACAGACACACTGACTGGACACTCCAGTACATTAACACTGCACTGAGAGAGAGGGGTTCATACAGACACACTGACTGGACACTCCAGTACATTAACACTGCACTGAGAGAGGGGGGTTCATACAGACACACTGACTGGACACTCCAGTACATTAACACTGCACTGAGAGAGAGGGGTTCATACAGACACACTGACTGACTGGACACTCCAGTACATTAACACTGCACTGAGAGAGAGGGGTTCATACAGACACACTGACTGACTGGACACTCCAGTACATTAACACTGCACTGAGAGAGAGGGGTTCATACAGACACACTGACTGACTGGACACTCTAGTACATTAACACTGCACTGAGAGAGAGGGGTTCACACAGACACACTGACTGGACACTCCAGTACATTAACACTGCACTGAGAGAGAGGGGTTCATACAGACACACTGACTGACTGGACACTCCAGTACATTAACACTGCACTGAGAGAGAGGGGTTCATACAGACACACTGACTGACTGGACACTCCAGTACATTAACACTGCACTGAGAGAGAGGGGTTCATACACACACACTGACTGACTGGACACTCCAGTACATTGACACTGCACTGAGAGAGAGGGGTTAATACAGACACACTGACTGACTGGACACTCCAGTACATTAACACTGCACTGAGAGAGAGGGGTTCATACAGACACACTGACTGACTGGACACTCCAGTACATTGACACTGCACTGAGAGAGAGGGGTTAATACAGACACACTGACTGACTGGACACTCCAGTACATTAACACTGCACTGAGAGAGAGGGGTTCATACAGACACACTGACTGGACACTCCAGTACATGAACACTGCACTGAGAGAGAGGGGTTCATACAGACACACTGACTGACTGGACACTCCAGTACATTAACACTGCACTGAGAGAGAGGGGTTCATACAGACACACTGACTGGACACTCCAGTACATTAACACTGCACTGAGAGAGAGGGGTTCATACAGACACACTGACTGACTGGACACTCCAGTACATTAACACTGCACTGAGAGAGAGGGGTTCATACAGACACACTGACTGGACACTCCAGGACATTGACACTGCACTGAGAGAGAGGGGTTCATACAGACACACTGACTGACTGGACACTCCAGTACATTAACACTGCACTGAGAGAGAGGGGTTCATACAGACACACTGACTGGACACTCCAGTACATTAACACTGCACTGAGAGAGAGGGGTTCATACAGACACACTGACTGACTGGACACTCCAGTACATTAACACTGCACTGAGAGAGAGGGGTTCATACAGACACACTGACTGACTGGACACTCCAGTACATTAACACTGCACTGAGAGAGAGGGGTTCATACAGACACACTGACTGGACACTCCAGTACATTAACACTGCACTGAGAGAGAGGGGTTCATACAGACACACTGACTGGACACTCCAGTACATTAACACTGCACTGAGAGAGAGGGGTTCATACAGACACACTGACTGACTGGACACTCCAGTACATTAACACTGCACTGAGAGAGAGGGGTTCATACAGACACACTGACTGGACACTCCAGTACATTAACACTGCACTGAGAGAGAGGGGTTCATACAGACACACTGACTGGACACTCCAGTATATTAACACTGCACTGAGAGAGAGGGGTTCATACAGACACACTGACTGACTGGACACTCCAGTACATTAACACTGCACTGAGAGAGAGGGGTTCATACAGACACACTGACTGACTGGACACTCCAGTACATTAACACTGCACTGAGAGAGAGGGGTTCATACAGACACACTGACTGACTGGACACTCCAGTACATTAACACTGCACTGAGAGAGAGGGGTTCATACAGACACACTGACTGACTGGACACTCCAGTACATTAACACTGCACTGAGAGAGAGGGGTTCATACAGACACACTGACTGGACACTCCAGTACATTAACACTGCACTGAGAGAGAGGGGTTCATACAGACACACTGACTGACTGGACACTCCAGTACATTAACACTGCACTGAGAGAGAGGGGTTCATACAGACACACTGACTGGACACTCCAGTACATTGACACTGCACTGAGAGAGAGGGGTTCATACAGACACACTGACTGACTGGACACTCCAGTACATTAACACTGCACTGAGAGAGAGGGGTTCATACAGACACACTGACTGACTGGACACTCCAGTACATTAACACTGCACTGAGAGAGAGGGGTTCATACAGACACACTGACTGGACACTCCAGTACATTAACACTGCACTGAGAGAGAGGGGTTCATACAGACACACTGACTGACTGGACACTCCAGTACATTAACACTGCACTGAGAGAGAGGGGTTCATACAGACACACTGACTGGACACTCCAGTACATTAACAGTGCACTGAGAGAGAGGGGTTCATACAGACACACTGACTGGACACTCCAGTACATTAACAGTGCACTGAGAGAGAGGGGTTCATACAGACACACTGACTGGACACTCCAGTACATTAACACTGCACTGAGAGAGAGGGGTTCATACAGACACACTGACTGACTGGACACTCCAGTACATTAACACTGCACTGAGAGAGAGGGGTTCATACACACACACTGACTGACTGGACACTCCAGTACATTGACACTGCACTGAGAGAGAGGGGTTCATACAGACACACTGACTGACTGGACACTCCAGTACATTAACACTGCACTGAGAGAGAGGGGTTCATACAGACACACTGACTGACTGGACACTCCAGTACATTAACACTGCACTGAGAGAGAGGGGTTCATACAGACACACTGACTGGACACTCCAGTACATTAACACTGCACTGAGAGAGAGGGGTTCATACAGACACACTGACTGACTGGACACTCCAGTACATTAACACTGCACTGAGAGAGAGGGGTTCATACAGACACACTGACTGGACACTCCAGTACATTAACACTGCACTGAGAGAGAGGGGTTCATACAGACACACTGACTGACTGGACACTCCAGTACATTAACACTGCACTGAGAGAGAGGGGTTCATACAGACACACTGACTGGACACTCCAGTACATTAACACTGCACTGAGAGAGAGGGGTTCATACAGACACACTGACTGGACACTCCAGTACATTAACACTGCACTGAGAGAGAGGGGTTCATACAGACACACTGACTGACTGGACACTCCAGTACATTAACACTGCACTGAGAGAGAGGGGTTCATACAGACACACTGACTGGACACTCCAGTACATTAACACTGCACTGAGAGAGAGGGGTTCATACAGACACACTGACTGACTGGACACTCCAGTACATTAACACTGCACTGAGAGAGAGGGGTTCATACAGACACACTGACTGGACACTCCAGTACATTAACACTGCACTGAGAGAGAGGGGTTCATACAGACACACTGACTGACTGGACACTCCAGTACATTAACACTGCACTGAGAGAGAGGGGTTCATACAGACACACTGACTGGACACTCCAGTACATTAACACTGCACTGAGAGAGAGGGGTTCATACAGACACACTGACTGACTGGACACTCCAGTACATTAACACTGCACTGAGAGAGAGGGGTTCATACAGACACACTGACTGGACACTCCAGTACATTAACACTGCACTGAGAGAGAGGGGTTCATACAGACACACTGACTGACTGGACACTCCAGTACATTAACACTGCACTGAGAGAGAGGGGTTCATACAGACACACTGACTGGACACTCCAGTACATTAACACTGCACTGAGAGAGAGGGGTTCATACAGACACACTGACTGGACACTCCAGTACATTAACACTGCACTGAGAGAGAGGGGTTCATACAGACACACTGACTGGACACTCCAGTACATTAACAGTGCACTGAGAGAGAGGGGTTCATACAGACACACTGACTGACTGGACACTCCAGTACATTAACACTGCACTGAGAGAGAGGGGTTCATACAGACACACTGACTGACTGGACACTCCAGTACATTAACACTGCACTGAGAGAGAGACAGGTTACCTGGTCGAAGTAGATGGTCATGGTGCGGTTGCTCATCTCCGAGGGCTCGTGGTTGGTGTTGCGGATGGCGGAGAAGGCCACGCGGCCCGCGCCCGAGCGGACCGACATGCCCAGCGCCGTGCCCGCCGGCTCGGTGGACGGCACCGAGTCGCACACCACCAGGCACTTCCCCTCCAGGACGATGGGCTCCGTGTCGTTCTGGGCCGGCGCCAGAGGGGCCCACAGGCCCAGCAGCAGGAGGAGCAGGGGTCCCGCTGGAGTTGGCATGACCACCTGTCACCCTGGACACCCTGGACACCCTGGCTATCCTGATTATCGAGGGAACTCTCAGCACGATGTCCACTCTAGTGCTACGAATACACAGGTCAGACTGGACACTCTATACTGACTTCACTGTGGAAACACCAGGCAGACTTCACTGCAAATACACAGACTTTACTGTAGATTTACTGACTACACACTAAGTACTCTGGACAGACACGGACTTCACTGTAAATACACTGACTTTACATTAAATACTCTGGAGAGACACGGACTTCACTGTAAATACACTGACTTTACATTAAATACTCTGGAGAGACACGGACTTCACTGTAAATACACTGACCTTACAGTTTATACTCTGGAGAGACACGGACTTAACTGCAAATATACTGTCTTCACTGTACATACACGGACTACAGTGAGTTCTCTGGATACTCTATACTGATTTCATTGTAGATACACTGGACAAACATTGACTTCACTGTAAGTACTCTGATATTAATGTAAATATACTAACTGTCCTGTAAACACACTGAACAAACACTGTCTTCACTGTCAATACACTACCTTCAATGTAAATACTTTTGGAGAGACATCAATTTCACTGTAAACACACTGAACAGACACTGTCTTTGCTGTGAATATACTGATTTCACTGTACATACAATGGGAAGATACTAACATCATTGTACAAACAGTACCCTGACTTTACTTTAAATAAACTGGACTGACACTGTCTGTAGTGTAAATACACATGCTACATTGTAATTGAATTGGAAATTTGTTGACTTCACTGTAAATAAACTGGAGAGACAGAATACACTAAATACACTGATTGCACTGTAAACAGACTGCACAGACTGGCTGCGCTGTAAATACACTTGATAGACACTGATTTCACTGTAAATACACTGGTTACACTGTAAATACACTGTCTATACTAAAGTACAGTAAAGTTACTATACTGGAGAGACACTGAATACACTGGCTACACTGGTAAATATGCTAGACAGACACTGGTTGTACTGTACAGCCGATACAGTGGTCACCCTGCAAATACACTGGGCTGACACTCAATACACTGGTTACACATTGAATACACTGGCTACACAGAATCCACTTCACATACAAGGGCTGGACTATAAATACACTGTCTCTACTAAATATTCAGATTTCACTGGTGTCTCTGGTGACACTGAATGAATTATACTGCTCACTGGTTACAGTGAGGACAGCGGCCACACCGTGTGTCCTCGTGGACAGTATCCATACGCTGCCTAACTACAGTATGGAGAGCGTGTTAATAGGGGCCACACTGTATCTAAGCATGGGGCAGTGAGCTGTACGAGCTGTACTGAATACACTGGTCTCTAATCAGGAGGAATGGGCTGAACACACAGGCAGAGCACGAGTCATGAACATCTGCCGATCCCCTGGTCTTCTGGACCAGCTTCTAGACCCTTCCAGTGCTGGTGTCCTTGTGGGACACGTTCTAGACCAGTCCAGAACCTCTGTCCTTCTGAGGGAGCTTCTAGACCATTCCGGAGCCTCTGTTGTTCTAGAACAACATCCAGTCAATCCTAGTGCCTCTCTCTCTGGAGTAGCTTCTAGACCCTTCCAGTACTGGTGTCCTTCTGGAACACGTTCTAGACCAGCCCCAAGCCCCTGTCGTTCTGGAACAACACCCAGTGAAGTCCAGTGTCTCTCGTTCCGGGACAGTTTCAAGACAATGTCCGAGCCTGTGTTGTTCCTGAACAGGTTCTGGTCAGTTCTAGTGCCTCCCTTTCTGGAGCCGATTCGAGACGGTTCCGGATCCTGTGCTGTTCTGGTCTGTGGAGGTGCCAGCAGAGCTGTCCTGTAGACAGTGTGTTGTATAAGGGAGGCTCACAGACTATGTCATCACAAACCTGATCTTGTGGGACTCCTGTTGATCACCTGGAGTTTTCTCTAGTCCTCCAACTGGGCCTTTGAGCTCGAGGTCTCGACGTCTGGAGCCGGACGAAAGCCACAAGTCCAGGCCCGGCCTGGCACACACACTGCTCCTGCAGTGGGCTGCTGAGTGCTCCTCTGTAGGGACCCTGGGCCAGCTGAGTGTTCCTCTGTAGGGACCCTGGGCCAGCTGAGTGTTCCTCTATAGGGACCCTGGTCCAGCTGAGTGCTCCTCTGTAGGGACCCTGGGCCAGCTGAGTGTTCCTCTATAGGGACCCTGGGCCAGCTGAGTGCTCCTCTATAGACGTCTGGAGCCGGACGAAAGCCACAAGTCCAGGCCCGGCCCGGCACACACACTGCTCCTGCAGTGGGCTGCTGAGTGCTCCTCTATAGGGACCCTGGGCCAGCTGAGTGTTCCTCTGTAGGGACCCTGGGCCAGCTGAGTGTTCCTCTATAGGGACCCTGGGCCAGCTGAGTGTTCTGCTATAGGGACCCTGGGCCAGCTGAGTGTTCCTCTATAGGGACCCTGGTCCAGCTGAGTGCTCCTCTGTAGGGACCCTGGGACAGCTGAGTGCTCCTCTATAGGGACCCTGGGACAGCTGAGTGCTCCTCTGTAGGGACCCTGGGCCAGCTGAGTGCTCCTCTATAGGGACCCTGGTCCAGCTGAGTGCTCCTCTATAGGGACCCTGGTCCAGCTGAGTGCTCCTCTATAGGGACCCTGGGACAGCTGAGTGCTCCTCTATAGGGACCCTGGTCCAGCTGAGTGCTCCTCTATAGGGACCCTGGGACAGCTGAGTGCTCCTCTATAGGGACCCTGGGCCAGCTGAGTGTTCCTCTATAGGGACCCTGGTCCAGCTGAGTGCTCCTCTATAGGGACCCTGGTCCAGCTGAGTGCTCCTCTATAGGGACCCTGGGACAGCTGAGTGCTCCTCTGTAGGGACCCTGGGACAGCTGAGTGCTCCTCTGTAGGGACCCTGGTCCAGCTGAGTGTTCCTCTGTAGGGACCCTGGGACAGCTGAGTGCTCCTCTATAGGGACCCTGGGACAGCTGAGTGCTCCTCTGTAGGGACCCTGGGACAGCTGAGTGCTCCTCTATAGGGACCCTGGGACAGCTGAGTGCTCCTCTGTAGGGACCCTGGTCCAGCTGAGTGTTCCTCTGTAGGGACCCTGGGACAGCTGAGTGCTCCTCTATAGGGACCCTGGTCCAGCTGAGTGCTCCTCTATAGGGACCCTGGTCCAGCTGAGTGCTCCTCTATAGGGACCCTGGGACAGCTGAGTGCTCCTCTGTAGGGACCCTGGTCCAGCTGAGTGCTCCTCTATAGGGACCCTGGGCCAGCTGAGTGTTCCTCTGTAGGGACCCTGGGCCAGCTGAGTGTTCCTCTATAGGGACCCCGGGTCAGCTGAGTGCCCCTCTATAGGGACCCTGGGACAGCTGAGTGCTCCTCTATAGGGACCCTGGACGAGCTGGGTGCTCCTCTATAGGGACCCTGGGACAGCTGAGTGCTCCTCTATAGGGACCCTGGGACAGCTGAGTGCTCCTCTACAGGGACCCTGGGACAGCTGAGTGCTCCTCTATAGGGACCCTGGGACAGCTGAGTGCTCCTCTACAGGGACCCTGGACGAGCTGGGTGTTCCTCTATAGAGAGGGCAGGAGCAGCGTGGACAAGAGGCTGAGCTGCATCAGAGCAGGACGTCCCAGGACTAATGATGGTCTTATTTTAGGTTACAGAGCCATGGCCTGAGACAGGGCAGTCTGTGACCTGCAGATCCTCAGTGGAGTTGGGAGGATGGGGGTGTTGATCACACCAGGTCACCAGATCCTGTGGAGGAGGAGAGGATAGAGTTCATAACACACCCTGACACACTCCCTCTCACTAACACACACCCTGACAGACTACTGCTCACTAATACACACCCTCTCTCATAATACACACCCTGATACACTACTGCTCACTAATACACACTCTGGCACACTACTGCTCACTAATACACACCCTGACACACTACCTCCCAAACACACTGACACATTACTACTTACTAATATAAGCACTGACACACTCCCTCTCACTAATATACCCATTGACACACTACTGCTCACTAATACGCAGGCTGGTGTCCTGTCCAGTGTGTGTGTGTGTGTGTGTGTGTGTGTGTGTGTGTGTGTGTGTGTCCTGTGATGGGTTGGTGTCCTGTACTGAGGCTGGAAAACGGATGGATGGACAAGTGAACATGAAAACCCCCCCAAAAAAACAAGCACATAAGACTTTGTGTTCTCCTTCACGTCCAAAGACAAAGACAGAGTGAAGGATAATGATGCTGGATGCAGGAGCATGATGTAATGGCTCACAGAGGGGGGCATGATGTAATGGCATGCGGAAGACCATGATGTAATGCCTCACAGAGGGGGGCATGATGTAATGGCATGCGAAAGACCATGATGTAATGCCTCACAGAGGGGGGCATGATGTAATGGCATGCGGAAGACCATGATGTAATGAATGCATGAGTATCCGTGGGTGTGACAGTGCCAGGGCCACATGCGCCACGCCAGCTGGATGAGGAGTGTGCGCAGCAGGAATTGGCTTTTCCACTGCGCTTGTCCCACAGAGACGCCATCTGTCCTTCGCACGCTCTCTCTTCCTCTCCATCACTCCTTCTCTCTCTCCTGTCATTCCACCCCAGCAAGTAGAGGAATTCTCCCACAGGCGCTGCCTGAGACACGCACAATTTTGGACCCACAGGGCAGACCATAAAGACAAGGACAGACACAGAAGTCTTACAATCACACACAGACAGAGGGACCAGGACAGACAGACATTCACAATCACACACAGACAGACAGAGGGACCAGGACAGACAGGCATTCACAATCACACACAGACAGACAGAGGGACCAGGACAGACAGGCGTTCACAATCACACACAGACAGACAGAGGGACCAGGACAGACAGGCATTCACAATCACACACAGACAGACAGAGGGACCAGGACAGACAGGCATTCACAATCACACACAGACAGAGGGACCAGGACAGACAGGCATTCACAATCACACATAGACAGACAGAGGGACCAGGACAGACAGGCATTCACAATCACACACAGACAGAGGGACCAGGACAGACGGGCATTCGCAATCACACACAGACAGAGGGACCAGGACAGACAGGCATTCACAATCACACACAGACAGACAGAAGGACCAGGACAGACAGGCATTCGCAATCACACACAGACAGACAGAAGGACCAGGACAGACAGGCATTCGCAATCACACACAGACAGACAGAAGGACCAGGACAGACGGGCATTCGCAATCACACACAGACAGACAGAAGGACCAGGACAGACAGGCATTCGCAATCACACACAGACAGACACAGAGACAAATGAGTGGTGGCTATGTGGCCCATCAGGATGCTGGTCGCTCATTGATCCAAAGATCTCCAACCACGTCTTGAGAGAAGCCAGGGTATCGGCTTCAACAACGTGGCTGGGCAGTTTGTTCCACACCCCCACCACCCTCTGTGTAAAGAAGTGCTTCAAGCTCTCGGTTTTTACAGGGATGTCCCCTGGAGTTTCCACTTCTGCCCTCTTGCCCGTGACGGCCTCTGTGGGAGCAGGGTCGGAGGCCTCTGCATTCAGGCCCTGTACCGGTGCAGGTGTTGAGTCTCTAACACCGATGAGAGACAGATGTCCACACACAGGCCGCAGCGAGAGCAGATTAGACTCACGCACGGGGCGCGGATTACACGGCTCTGTGCGGTCTTGTCAGAAAATGGTGCCGTGAGGAAATTAAACACAACTGGTGTTTGATCAAAGGTCTGCAGAGCGGTGTCATTAACTAAACAAGCACTCCGACTGTCAGGCACATAGGCAGTGCCAGCATTACAGCTACACACAGAGTCAGTATGTGAGACACTAGATTATAACTGTACACAGAGTCAGTGTGAGACACTAGATTATAACTGTACACAGAGTCAGTATGTGAGACTAGATTATAACTGTACACAGTGTCAGTGTGAGACACTAGATTATAACTGTACACAGAGTCAGTATGTGAGACTAGATTATAACTGTACACAGTGTCAGTGTGAGACACTAGATTATAACTGTACACAGAGTCAGTATGTGAGACTAGATTATAACTGTACACAGAGTCAGTGTGAGAGACACTAGATTATAACTGTACACAGAGTCAGTGTGAGACACTAGATTATAACTGTACACAGAGTCAGTATGTGAGACACTAGAGTATAACTGTACACAGAGTCAGTGTGAGACACTAGATTATAACTGTACACAGAGTCAGTATGTGAGACTAGATTATAACTGTACACAGAGTCAGTGTGAGAGACACTAGATTATAACTGTACACAGAGTCAGTGTGAGACACTAGATTATAACTGTACACAGTGTCAGTGTGAGACTAGATTATAACTGTACACAGAGTCAGTTTGTGAGACTAGATTATAACTGTATACAGTGTCAGTGTGAGACACTAGATTATAACTGTACACAGTGTCAGTGTGAGACACTAGATTATAACTACACAGAGTCAGTGAGATAGACACTAGATTATAACTGTACACAATGTCAGTGTGAGACACTAGATTATCACTGTACACAGTGTCAGTGTGTGAGACTAGATTATAACTGTACACAGAGTCAGTGTGAGACACTAGATTATAACTGTACACAGTGTCAGTGTGAGAGACTAGATTATAACTGTACACAGAGTCAGTATGTGAGACTAGATTATAACTGTACACAGAGTCAGTGTGAGACACTAGATTATAACTGTACACAGTGTCAGTGTGTGAGAGACACTAGATTATAACTGTACACAGAGTCAGTGTGTGAGAGACACTAGATTATAACTGTACACAGAGTCAGTGTGAGACTAGATTATAACTGTACACAGAGTCAGTATGTGAGACTAGATTATAACTGTATACAGTGTCAGTGTGAGACACTAGATTATAACTGTACACAGAGTCAGTGTGAGAGAGTGGATTATAACTGTACACAGAGTCAGTGTGAGAGACACTAGATTATAACTGTACACAGAGTCAGTGTGAGACTACAGACCTCTCTCATTGAAATGATATAAATGCAGCTCTTACCGGCTGTGATGAAGACCTGTGTCCTTGTCTTTGCCGTCTCTGTTCTGCAGCAGATCGCTGTGTCAGATCTGAGGTGTTGGGGCATCTGCATTCTTCTCTCACACTGAACACACCCTCCTCCTACTTTCTCTCTCTCTCTCTCTCCCTCCTCTTCTCTCCGTTTTCCAATCGCCCTGTGCGCCAGTGTCCCCCTCTCTCTCCCTTCAGCGCCTCCAGCCTGCCTCGTTCTCCCGGTCTCTCTCTCTCTCACACACACACACACGCACACCTGCTCGGAACGGAGAGTCGAGGACCCGGCGCCCCCTGCCGCCCGCAGGCGGTACTGCGCGCCCCGCGGGCCGGTCGGGTCGGTGCTGTCCCGCTGGCTCGGGCGGAGATCCGAGCTCGCCGGTCTAACAGGAGTGAGCGCCTCGCCTCGCCCTCGAACCTCGTCGCACCTCTTGTGTTTCAGGGAGAGGAAAAGGGGATTTCGGTACCGATCTGCCGGTGGGAAAGTAGGGGGTCCCGACCGACGCGCCGCGCTCGAGCGAAGCTCGAATCCCAACTTTTTCCTTCCCACGCGGGAGATCAATCTGATTTGTGCTCGCACACGCGTGGCTGCGGACACCGCCGCGGAACACTGATTGCGGGGGAAAAAAAAATAAAAATAAGAATAAAGCTGGTCACCGCAGATCAGTCCTCGACTCTTTGTTTTTTCTTCGAGGAAAAAACAAACAAACACATTCATGGACGTCTTCCGAAACAGAGCGAGCGCGAGAACGCGTGTCAAACACGTACAGCCCAAAATTTATATTTAAAAAAAAACACACGACGAAAACAACAGCAACATCAAACCCGCAGGACTGGGAGATCTGGAATTGTTCCCCCCCCCCGTGATGGAGGAGAGTTGGAGGCGGAAATTTTTTTTGGGGGGGGACGTAGTGAGCGCACGCCTGTGCCAAGACCTAGCGCTGGGAGAGGACGACGCGATACGGACACGGCTCGGGGGGAGAAAACAAGAAATAGAGTATTTCACGGGCTATCTCCACGAAACCAGCTCGCTCAGACCGGACAGGTCGTGGGCTCCGGTCAGAACAACACCCGCGATCGCACGGTCCTGAGTGGGCGAGGGAGGGTTGGAGTCAGACTTGGTCTGAACCCGCCTGGCCGAGGGCCGGGGCACGAGGAGGAGGCGGGGAGGCTGGGAGACCCCCCCGCCTGCGGAATGAGGGGGGGGGCAGAAAGAAGTGCGCGAGAGAGAGAGATGCGGCGTCACGAACCGCCTTCCTGTGAGGACCTCTCTCTCCCCGCCACCACCCGCGCGCTAATTAATCAATTACTCCTCACGCTCTGCCCTGCTGATACCCGCTCAGTCCCCGCTCACTGGTGAGAATTACCCTGGTGCTTTCTCTGGTGCGCGTTTAATACTCTCGCCCTGATGCCTGGCGGCCCCGCCTCGTCTTTCCTCCGCCTCCGGCTCGCCTCTCGTTTGGGACTTGGGTGCCCTGGTCCTGACTCCTGTGATACCCGACCTAGCTCTCCCGCCACGGCTACGCCTTTCGCCTTTCGGACACCAACCACTAGCTGCCTACAGACTCGGCGCCGCGTCGGGTCCGACCGGGCGCTCCTAGCGCCATCCCCGACGGGCGGCGATCACGTCCGGTATTCCTCGGGGTTTAGGAGAGGAACGACGTCAGCAGAGATCGCTTCTGACGGACAGCCGGGTCTGGTTGAACCTGGCCGCTGCCGTCCCTCCGGGATCTTCCAGAATGACCTCCGTCCGTATAGGAGACGATCACGTACTTCATGCGATCATCAGGCGATAGCTCAGCTGTCGTACAGCACCTCCATCATCATTAGCTGACTTTCCGTTTGAAGCAGTGGAATCAATCGTGCGGTCGTGGTTTTAAGGACATCGGGCCGAGCGCTGGCTCTGGGGCTCAGGAGCTGTGCCTGTGGCTGGGAGGTTGCCGGTTCGTATCCAGGCAGCCGGCAGAGGAATCCTACTCTGCTGGGCCCCCGAGCGAGGCCCTTCACCCCAACAGCTCCAGGGGTGCTGTATAAATGGCTGACCCTGCGCTCTGACCCCCAGCTTCTCTCCCTGCCTGTGTGTCTCATGGAGAGCAAGCTGGGGTCTGTGAAAAGACACATCCCTGATGCAAGAAGTTGTATAGGGACAGTGAAGAGATCTGATTTTATGCGTGAGCGCCCCCGTGGTTATAATTGTGTTATAACGTTTCGTTCTGAATGAACCCCAGGGGAAAGTCGTGGCGAGATGCCACATGAAATACTCTTTCCCGTACAGCTCCACCCGCCCGGGAAGGAAAGAATTTGACAGGAATGTCACGTGCTTGCCTGCCCGCAGCGGTGAAGAAAAACTACATTCCCGGTGCACCCTGGGTAAACACCCCCTTCTCGCACTTCCTCCCCCAACCGCGCTCGCTTCCGGTTCCCCCCCCGCCGGCTGGCGCGAGGGGGGGGGGGACGGGTTCCCGGTGGGGTGTGCAGACCCGCAGGACGGGCTCGGCTCGGCTCGCTTTCCTGGAAGCCTTGTTTCAAGCATTTTATAAACGGGACCCTAATCCCACTCCCCCTCTCCACCACGCTCAACTCCACTTCCCACTTCCCGCGACCGTCACGTCACGTCACGCCGTTTGGAAAGCGAAAGCGCCGGCTGCTGTTTTCGTGAAGTCAAGCAGCCGATACTTTCCTTTTCGCCCGGAGTGAGGTCGGGAGCCGACCGGTGTCTCCCTGGAGCAGCCCGTTTCCGGGCGGCTGGAGAGACCCGAACACACACCCGCTCGGCGAAGCTCCGTGTTTATATATATTTATTTTTTTTTAAAAAAAAGCTCCTGAGGAATAATAATTCCTCGCCGAGACGCGAGGAAGCGGCGTGCGGCCGTGTCGTGGAGTGTGGCGTCCGGCTGCCGTGTCTTTCCGGGCGGCGGGTGGTGCTGCTGGCGTTCAGACCCGCCGGGAAGATGGCGGCCGCCTCCTCCTTCTCCTCCTCCTCCTTCTCGCAGGGAGACTCCTCCCTGGAGGGGGAGCTGACCTGCCCCGTGTGCCTGGACATCTTCCAGGACCCCCGCCTGCTGCCCTGCGGCCACAACCTGTGCCTGCGCTGCGTGCGGGCCCTGGGGGCCCTGGAGGCCCCGGGGGGGCCGATCCGGTGCCCCGAGTGCCGGCAGGAGTGCGGCCCCGAGGAGCCGCGGCAGAACTACCGGCTGGCCAACATCGCCCTGGACTTCCTGCGCCGGGACCGGGTCGGGGACGGGACGGCGCCGGTGCCCTGCGACACCTGCCCCCAGGGCGGCGCGCCGGCGGCCAGGACCTGCCTGCAGTGCGAGGTGTCCCTCTGCCTGGACCACCTGCGGCCGCACCTGGAGCGCCCCGCCTACGCCCACCACCCCCTGGTCCAGCCCCTGCCGGACCCCCGGGCCCAGCGCTGCCCGCGGCACGGCCAGGCGGCCCGGTTCTACTGCACCCAGAGGAAGCGGCACCTCTGTCCCGCCTGTGTGCTGGAGGAGGAACAGGTGAGGGCAGAGAGAGAGAGAGACAGGCCTTCAGGTGTCACTGCGCTCAGAGCAGGTGAGGGCAGAGAGAGAGAGAGAGACAGGCCTTCAGGTGTCACTGCGCTCAGAGCAGGTGAGGGCAGAGAGAGAGAGAGAGACAGGCCTTCAGGTGTCACTGCGCTCAGAGCAGGTGAGGGCAGAGAGAGAGAGAGAGACAGGCCTTCAGGTGTCACTGCGCTCAGAGCAGGTGAGGGCAGAGAGAGAGAGAGACAGGCCTTCAGGTGTCACTGCGCTCAGAGCAGGTGAGGGCAGAGAGAGAGAGAGAGAGACAGGCCTTCAGGTGTCGCTGCGCTCAGAGCAGGTGAGGGCAGAGAGAGAGAGAGACAGGCCTTCAGGTGTCACTGCGCTCAGAGCAGGTGAGGGCAGAGAGAGAGAGACAGGCCTACAGGTGTCACTGCGCTCAGAGCAGGTGAGGGCAGAGAGAGAGAGAGAGAGAGACAGGCCTTCAGGTGTCGCTGCGCTCAGAGCAGGTGAGGGCAGAGAGAGAGAGAGACAGGCCTACAGGTGTCGCTGTGCTAAGAGCAGGTGAGGGCAAAGAGAGAGAGAGAGAGACAGACAGGTCTTCAGGTGTCGCTGTGCTCAGAGCAGGTGAGGGCAGAGAGAGAGAGAGACAGGCCTACAGGTGTCGCTGCGTTCAGAGCAGGTGAGGGCAGAGAGAGAGAGAGACAGGCCTACAGGTGTCGCTGCGCTCAGAGCAGGTAAGGACAGAGAGAGAGAGAGACAGGCCTTCAGGTGTCACTGCGCTCAGAGCAGGTGAGGGGAGAGAGAGAGAGAGACAGGCCTTCAGGTGTCGCTGTGCTCAGAGCAGGTGAGGGCAGAGAGAGAGAGAGACAGGCCTACAGGTGTCACTGCGCTCAGAGCAGGTGAGGGCAGAGAGAGAGAGAGAGACAGGCCTTCAGGTGTCACTGCGCTCAGAGCAGGTGAGGGCAGAGAGAGAGAGAGAGACAGGCCTTCAGGTGTCACTGCGCTCAGAGCAGGTGAGGGCAGAGAGAGAGAGAGAGAGAGAGAGAGACAGGCCTTCAGGTGTCGCTGCGCTCAGAGCAGGTGAGGGCAGAGAGAGAGAGAGAGAGAGAGAGACAGGCCTACAGGTGTCACTGCGCTCAGAGCAGGTGAGGACAGAGAGAGAGAGACAGGCCTTCAGGTGTCACTGCGCTCAGAGCAGGTGAGGGCAGAGAGAGAGAGAGACAGGCCTTCAGGTGTCACTGCGCTCAGAGCAGGTGAGGGCAGAGAGAGAGAGACAGGCCTACAGGTGTCACTGCGCTCAGAGCAGGTGAGGGCAGAGAGAGAGAGAGAGAGAGAGACAGGCCTTCAGGTGTCGCTGCGCTTAAAGCAGGTGAGGGCAGAGAGAGAGAGAGACAGGCCTACAGGTGTCGCTGTGCTAAGAGCAGGTGAGGGCAGAGAGAGAGAGAGACAGGCCTACAGGTGTCGCTGTGCTAAGAGCAGGTGAGGGCAAAGAGAGAGAGAGAGAGACAGACAGGTCTTCAGGTGTCGCTGTGCTCAGAGCAGGTGAGGGCAGAGAGAGAGAGAGACAGGCCTACAGGTGTCGCTGCGTTCAGAGCAGGTGAGGGCAGAGAGAGAGAGAGACAGGCCTACAGGTGTCGCTGCGCTCAGAGCAGGTAAGGACAGAGAGAGAGAGAGACAGGCCTACAGGTGTCGCTGCGTTCAGAGCAGGTGAGGGCAGAGAGAGAGAGAGACAGGCCTTCAGGTGTCACTGCGCTCAGAGCAGGTGAGGGGAGAGAGAGAGAGAGACAGGCCTTCAGGTGTCACTGCGCTCAGAGCAGGTGAGGGGAGAGAGAGAGAGAGACAGGCCTTCAGGTGTCACTGCGCTCAGAGCAGGTGAGGGCAGAGAGAGAGAGACAGGCCTTCAGGTGTCACTGCGCTCAGAGCAGGTGAGGGCAGAGAGAGAGAGAGAGACAGGCCTTCAGGTGTCACTGCGCTCTGAGCAGGTGAGGGCAGAGAGAGAGAGAGAGACAGGCCTTCAGGTGTCACTGCGCTCAGAGCAGGTGAGGGCAGAGAGAGAGAGAGACAGGCCTACAGGTGTCGCTGTGCTCTGAGCAGGTGAGGGCAGAGAGAGAGAGAGACAGGCCTTCAGGTGTCACTGCGCTCAGAGCAGGTGAGGGCAGAGAGAGAGAGAGACGGGCCTTCAGGTGTCACTGCGCTCAGAGCAGGTGAGGGCAGAGAGAGAGAGAGAGAGAGAGAGACAGGCCTTCAGGTGTCGCTGTGCTCAGAGCAGGTGAGGGCAGAGAGAGAGAGAGACAGGCCTTCAGGTGTCACTGCGCTCAGAGCAGGTGAGGGCAGAGAGAGAGAGACAGGCCTACAGGTGTCGCTGCGCTCAGAGCAGGTGAGGGCAGAGAGAGAGAGAGACAGGCCTACAGGTGTCGCTGTGCTCTGAGCAGGTGAGGGCAGAGAGAGAGAGAGACAGGCCTTCAGGTGTCACTGCGCTCAGAGCAGGTGAGGGCAGAGAGAGAGAGAGAGAGAGAGACAGGCCTTCAGGTGTCACTGCGCTCAGAGCAGGTGAGGGCAGAGAGAGAGAGAGACAGGCCTTCAGGTGTCACTGCGCTCAGAGCAGGTGAGGGCAGAGAGAGAGAGACAGGCCTTCAGGTGTCACTGCGCTCAGAGCAGGTGAGGACAGAGAGAGAGAGACAGGCCTTCAGGTGTCACTGCGCTCAGAGCAGGTGAGGGCAGAGAGAGAGAGAGACAGGCCTTCAGGTGTCACTGCGCTCAGAGCAGGTGAGGGCAGAGAGAGAGAGAGACAGGCCTTCAGGTGTCGCTGCGCTCAGAGCAGGTGAGGGCAGAGAGAGAGAGAGACAGGCCTTCAGGTGTCACTGTGCTAAGAGCAGGTGAGGGCAAAGAGAGAGAGAGAGAGACAGACAGGTCTTCAGGTGTCGCTGTGCTCAGAGCAGGTGAGGGCAGAGAGAGAGAGAGACAGGCCTACAGGTGTCGCTGCGTTCAGAGCAGGTGAGGGCAGAGAGAGAGAGAGACAGGCCTACAGGTGTCGCTGCGCTCAGAGCAGGTAAGGACAGAGAGAGAGAGAGACAGGCCTACAGGTGTCGCTGCGTTCAGAGCAGGTGAGGGCAGAGAGAGAGAGAGACAGGCCTTCAGGTGTCACTGCGCTCAGAGCAGGTGAGGGGAGAGAGAGAGAGAGACAGGCCTTCAGGTGTCACTGCGCTCAGAGCAGGTGAGGGGAGAGAGAGAGAGAGACAGGCCTTCAGGTGTCACTGCGCTCAGAGCAGGTGAGGGCAGAGAGAGAGAGACGGGCCTTCAGGTGTCACTGCGCTCAGAGCAGGTGAGGGCAGAGAGAGAGAGAGAGAGACAGGCCTACAGGTGTCGCTGTGCTCTGAGCAGGTGAGGGCAGAGAGAGAGAGAGACAGGCCTTCAGGTGTCACTGCGCTCAGAGCAGGTGAGGGCAGAGAGAGAGAGACAGGCCTTCAGGTGTCACTGCGCTCAGAGCAGGTGAGGACAGAGAGAGAGAGACAGGCCTTCAGGTGTCACTGCGCTCAGAGCAGGTGAGGGCAGAGAGAGAGAGAGACAGGCCTTCAGGTGTCACTGCGCTCAGAGCAGGTGAGGGCAGAGAGAGAGAGAGACAGGCCTTCAGGTGTCGCTGCGCTCAGAGCAGGTGAGGGCAGAGAGAGAGAGAGACAGGCCTACAGGTGTCACTGTGCTCAGAGCAGGTGAGGGCAGAGAGAGAGAGAGAGACAGGCCTTCAGGTGTCACTGCGCTCAGAGCAGATGAGGGCAGAGAGAGAGAGAGACAGGCCTACAGGTGTCGCTGTGCTCAGAGCAGGTGAGGGCAGAGAGAGAGAGACAGGCCTTCAGGTGTCACTGCGCTCAGAGCAGATGAGGGCAGAGAGAGAGAGAGAGAGAGACAGGCCTTCAGGTGTCACTGCGCTCAGAGCAGGTGAGGGCAGAGAGAGAGAGAGACAGGCCTTCAGGTGTCGCTGCGCTCAGAGCAGGTGAGGACAGAGAGAGAGAGACAGGCCTTCAGGTGTCGCTGCGCTCAGAGCAGGTGAGGGCAGAGAGAGAGAGAGACAGGCCTACAGGTGTCGCTGTGCTCTGAGCAGGTGAGGGCAGAGAGAGAGAGAGACAGGCCTTCAGGTGTCACTGCGCTCAGAGCAGGTGAGGGCAGAGAGAGAGAGAGAGAGAGACAGGCCTACAGGTGTCACTGCGCTCAGAGCAGGTGAGGGCAGAGAGAGAGAGAGAGAGAGACAGGCCTTCAGGTGTCACTGCGCTCAGAGCAGGTGAGGGGAGAGAGAGAGAGAGACAGGCCTTCAGGTGTCACTGCGCTCAGAGCAGGTGAGGGCAGAGAGAGAGAGAGACGGGCCTTCAGGTGTCACTGCGCTCAGAGCAGGTGAGGGCAGAGAGAGAGAGAGACAGGCCTACAGGTGTTGCTGTGCTCTGAGCAGGTGAGGGCAGAGAGAGAGAGAGACAGGCCTACAGGTGTCGCTGTGCTCAGAGCAGGTGAGGGCAGAGAGAGAGAGAGAGACAGGCCTTCAGGTGTCACTGCGCTCAGAGCAGGTGAGGGCAGAGAGAGAGAGAGAGACAGGCCTTCAGGTGTCGCTGCGCTCAGAGCAGGTGAGGGCAGAGAGAGAGAGAGACAGGCCTTCAGGTGTCGCTGCGCTCAGAGCAGGTGAGGACAGAGAGAGAGAGACAGGCCTTCAGGTGTCACTGCGCTCAGAGCAGGTGAGGGCAGAGAGAGAGAGAGAGACAGGCCTTCAGGTGTCGCTGCGCTCAGAGCAGGTGAGGGCAGAGAGAGAGAGACAGGTCTTCAGGTGTCAGTGCGCTCAGAGCAGGTGAGGACAGAGAGAGAGAGAGAGAGAGAGAGAGAGAGAGAGAGAGACAGAGACAGAGACAGAGACAGAGACAGAGACAGAGACAGAGACAGACAGACAGACAGACAGACAGTACTCACTATTGATAAACATACAGAAAAGAATATTAAAGTATTGGCTACACCTAAAAAACAGCGACCAAAACTCCTACCACCACAAAGCCCTGCTGAGCCAAGAGCTGAGCCCAAAACAGAGCCCCCTGAGCCAGCTGGTCCTGAGGCTCACTGACCTGAGCCACACCGACACCAGCCAGCCTCAGGACAGCACTGCTAGAATCAAGCACAGCACAGATCACACAGCCATATCTCACACACTGGGACACACACACAACACTACCTCACACACTGAGACACACACAGAGAGAGGAGCCCCCTGAGCCAGCTGGTCCTGAGGCTCACTGACCTGAGCCACACCGACACCAGCCAGCCTCAGGACAGCACTGCTAGAATCAAGCACAGCACAGATCACACATCAATATCTCACACACTGGGACACACACAACACTACCTCACACACTGAGACACACACAGAGAGAGGAGCCCCCTGAGCCAGCTGGTCCTGAGGCTCACTGACCTGAGCCACACTGACACCAGCCAGCCTCAGGACAGCACTGCTAGAATCAAGCACAGCACAGATCACACAGCAATATCTCACACACTGGGACACACACACACACACAACACTACCTCACCCACTGGGACACACACAGAGAGAGGAGCCCCCTGAGCCAGCTGGTCCTGAGACTCACTGACCTGAGCCACACCGACACCAGCCAGCCTCAGGACAGCACTGCTAGAATCGAGCACAGCACAGATCACACATCAATATCTCACACACTGGGACACACAAACACAACATAAACTGGAATGCTACAGATCCCTAAACAGACAATACACACTAGCTCGAATATTTGACCAAGATAAGAAACAACAAAAAGAAACAGACCCTGACAAGTACAGGCTCAGTGACCCCAGCCTGGCCATAGAAACTGGACACAGGCAGACCTGGCTGCCCAGAGAGGACAGGCTCAGTGACCACAGCCTGGACAGAGACACTGGACACAGGCAGACCTGGCTGCCCAGAGAGGACAGGCTGTGCTCCCACTGCCAGCGGGGAGAAATAGAGACAGAGGTGCACTTCCTACTGCACTGACAGATACTCTGGGATTAGAGAAACATTCTTCCCTAAACTCAGAAATCTAGTCCCAGAGTTCCCACACCTGCCAGAATCACAACGGGTCCCAATCCTACTGGGAGAGGGAGGAGGGAACTCAGTTGAACTGGCAGCCCAGTATGTAATCTCCTGTCACAGCCTGAGGAACAGACAGTGAGCCTGTCTCTCAATAATAATAATACAGTGTGTGATCTCCTGTCACAGCCTGAGGAACAGACAATGAGCCTGTCTCTCAATAATAATAATACAGTGTGTGATCTCCTGTCACAGCCTGAGGAACAGTGAGCCTGTCTCTCAATAATAATAATACAGTGTGTGATCTCCTGTCACAGCCTGAGGAACAGACAGTGAGCCTGTCTCTCAATAATAATAATACAGTGTGTGATCTCCTGTCACAGCCTGAGGAACAGTGAGTCTGTCTCCCAATAATGCTCCTTCTGTCTACAGTATATGTCAATATTTTATAATATGTCATTGTTGTAAATGTTTGTAATATGTCTGTAGATTTTATATTAATGTTATTTTTTGTTTTGTTTCATGTAAATTTCATTATTTCATTTGGTTTGGCAACACTGATTGTACCCATCGGCCATGCTAATAAAGCACCTTGAATTTGAAATTTGAGAGAGAGAGGCCTTCAGGTGTCACTGTGCTCAGAGCAGGGCCAGGGCTAGAGAGGGGCTCCACAGGACTGGAGACCCCTGGACTGACGTGATGGGGGCTCCACAGGACTGGAGACCCCTGGACTGACATGAGAGGGACTCCACAGGACTGGAGACCCCTGGACTGACATGAGAGGGACTCCACAGGACTGGAGACCCCTGGACTGACATGAGAGGGGTTCCACAGGACTGGAGACCCCTGGACTGACATGAGAGGGACTCCACAGGACTGGAGACCCCTGGACTGACATGAGAGGGACTCCACAGGACTGGAGACCCCTGGACTGACATGAGAGGGGTTCCACAGGACTGGAGACCCCTGGACTGACATGAGAGGGGCTCCACAGGACTGGTGACCCCTGGACTGACGTGATGGGGGCTCCACAGGACTGGAGACCCCTGGAATGACATGAAAGGGGTTCCACAGGACTGGAGACCCCTGGACTGACATGAGAGGGGCTCCACAGGACTGGTGACCCCTGGACTGACGTGATGGGGGCTCCACAGGACTGGAGACCCCTGGACTGACATGAGAGGGACTCCACAGGACTGGAGACCCCTGGACTGACATGAGAGGGGCTCCACAGGACTGGTGACCCCTGGACTGACGTGATGGGGGCTCCACAGGACTGGAGACCCCTGGACTGACATGAGAGGGGCTCCACAGGACTGGTGACCCCTGGACTGACGTGATGGTGGCTCCACAGGACTGGAGACCCCTGGACTGACATGAGAGGGACTCCACAGGACTGGAGACCCCTGGACTGACATGAGAGGGGCTCCACAGGACTGGTGACCCCTGGACTGACGTGATGGGGGCTCCACAGGACTGGAGACCCCTGGACTGACATGAGAGGGGCTCCACAGGACTGGTGACCCCTGGACTGACGTGATGGTGGCTCCACAGGACTGGAGACCCCTGGACTGACATGAGAGGGACTCCACAGGACTGGAGACCCCTGGACTGACATGAAAGGGGTTCCACAGGACTGGAGACCCCTGGACTGACATGAGAGGGGCTCCACAGGACTGGTGACCCCTGGACTGACGTGATGGGGGCTCCACAGGACTGGAGACCCCTGGACTGACATGAGAGGGGCTCCACAGGACTGGTGACCCCTGGACTGATGTGATGGGGGCTCCACAGGACTGGAGACCCCTGGACTGACATGAGAGGGGCTCCACAGGACTGGTGACCCCTGGACTGACGTGATGGGGGCTCCACAGGACTGGAGACCCCTGGACTGACATGAGAGGGGCTCCACAGGACTGGTGACCCCTGGACTGATGTGATGGGGGCTCCACAGGACTGGAGACCCCTGGACTGACATGAGAGGGACTCCACAGGACTGGAGACCCCTGGACTGACATGAGAGGGGCTCCACAGGACTGGTGACCCCTGGACTGACGTGATGGGGGCTCCACAGGACTGGAGACCCCTGGACTGACATGAGAGGGGCTCCACAGGACTGGTGACCCCTGGACTGACGTGATGGTGGCTCCACAGGACTGGAGACCCCTGGACTGACATGAGAGGGACTCCACAGGACTGGAGACCCCTGGACTGACATGAGAGGGACTCCACAGGACTGGAGACCCCTGGACTGACATGAGAGGGGCTCCACAGGACTGGTGACCCCTGGAGTGACGTGATGGGGGCTCCACAGGACTGGAGACCCCTGGACTGACATGAGAGGGGCTCCACAGGACTGGTGACCCCTGGACTGACGTGATGGGGGCTCCACAGGACTGGAGACCCCTGGACTGACATGAGAGGGGCTCCACAGGACTGGTGACCCCTGGACTGACGTGATGGTGGCTCCACAGGACTGGAGACCCCTGGACTGACATGAGAGGGACTCCACAGGACTGGAGACCCCTGGACTGACATGAAAGGGGTTCCACAGGACTGGAGACCCCTGGACTGACATGAGAGGGGCTCCACAGGACTGGTGACCCCTGGACTGACGTGATGGGGGCTCCACAGGACTGGAGACCCCTGGACTGACATGAGAGGGGCTCCACAGGACTGGAGACTGATGGGATGAAAAGGAGGTCCTCTCTCCATGCCTGGTTGATTAGTTCGGTGAAGAGACGACAGGCTTGCTTGGTTGTTGAGAGGAAGTGTTCACAACTCATCCAGAATTTTCCCCTTTTTCTTCCAGAACAACAGTTCTATCCCGAGAAAGTAAGTATCTCTTTTTCTGTAATGATATTAAAACTATATCACCCCCCCAGCCCCCAGCCTTTTAGCAAGCACGCTGCTGAGACAGTGTGGCACAGTCTGCGCAAGATGACTTCGGCTGTGAATTCACTGTAGATCTGAGATAGTGTGCATGTATAGTAGAGAGATTCTGACTCAAGCACATAGACACAAACACTGAGAGACACACACACACAAACACACACACTGACAGACACACACACACAGACACAAACACTGACAGACACACACAAACACACACAAAGACACACACAATGTTACACAAACTGCCAGACACACACACATAAACACACAGACACAAACACTGACAGACACCCACACACTGAGAGACACACACACACAAACACACACAAACTGACAGACACACACAAACACACAGACACAAACACTGACAGACACACACAAAGACACAGACGCGCACACTGACAGACACACACACAAACTGACAGACACACACAAACACACAGACACAAACACTGACAGACACACACAAAGACACAGACGCGCACACTGACAGACACCCACACACTGACAGACACACACACAGACATGCACGCAGACACACACACAAACTGACAGACACATACACAAAGACACAGACGCACACCCTGACAGACGGAGACACACAAAGACACAGACACATAGCAACAGCAGACCTGGCTCATGTTTCAGGTCAGATGGGCCCTGTGTTTAGGGGAGGGGTTACGGTCTCAAGTTGGGATAACATAAAAAAATCAGGGGTAAATATTGAGATATTCAGGGCTGCTGGAAAGTGCCAAACCTGAAGAACAGGGTGATAAAATTTTGTGTTTTTCTTGTGACTTTCAGCTGTGAACCTGGAGACTGTAGCTCAGCTCGCTGTTGTAGGCAGACTGGGGATTCTCTTACATATACTTACAGCATAGTATGAGAAGGATATGATACATGATAGCCCCTTCCATTTGTGTTTCACAAACCGGCTTCCAAATTACAGCTCTGTATTTGTCACAGGGTGCTGCTTTGTGGGCGAATTGAACATGTTTTTGCACAGAGGGGGGAACAAGCTGCCCAGCCCTGTTGTTGAAGCCGATACCCTGGCTCCTCTCCAGACACAGCTGGGTGAGCTCCTCCAGTCAGGACAGGAGGCTCTTCTTACACAGAGGGTGGTGGGGGTGGGGAACAAGCCGCCCAGCCATGTTGTTGAAGCCGATACCCTGGCTCCTCTCCAGACACAGCTGGGTGAGCTCCTCCAGTCAGGACAGGAGGCTCTTCTTTACACAGAGGGGGGTGGGGGTGGGGAACAAGCTGCCCAGCCCTGTTGTTGAAGCCGATACCCTGGCTTCTCTCCAGACACAGCTGGGTGAGACCCTCCAGTCAGGACAGGAGGCTCTTCTTTACACAGAGGGTGGTGGGGGTGGGGAACAAGCTGCCCAGCCCTGTTGTTGAAGCCGATACCCTGGCTTCTCTCCAGACACAGCTGGGTGAGACCCTCCAGTCAGGACAGGAGGCTCTTCTTTACACAGAGGGTGGTGGGGGTGGGGAACAAGCTGCCCAGCCCTGTTGTTGAAGCCGATACCCTGGCTCCTCTCCAGACACAGCTGGGTGAGAGGCTCAGAACAATTATCTAGAGACCAAACGGGTCAGCCAGACTGAGGGGCCCCCTCTCGCCTATTATAACAGGCTGGATTCAGAACCGCGTCTTGATCGGGAGGTACCGGTACCGGAGACTGGGACCATGTTATCTTCTTTTGTCCGCAGCAGGAGTGAGGAGCCGAGGAGCTCAGCGGTTCCGGCGGCCCATCGGGACAGGAGCCCGACCCGTATGTGTCCCGTGTGAAACATGTCCGTGCTCCAGCGCATCAGCGCCCGACTCATCAACAAGGCTGACTGGAGTGGGCTCTGGTGTAGCTCAGATACAAACAACACACCTATAAACACACATTACACTGACACAACACACACAGACACTATTACACTGACACAACAGCTCATATTACACTGACACAACAGCACAGACACTATTACACTGACACAACAGCTCATACTGTATTACATTGACACAAGAGCACAGACACTATTACACTGACACAACAGCTCATATTACACTGACACAACAGCTCATATTACACTCACACAACACACACAGACACTATTACACTGACACAACAACACAGACAGTATTACACTCACACAACACACACAGACACTATTACACTGACACAACAGCTCATATTACACTGACACAACAGCACAGACACTATTACACTGACACAACAGCTCATATTACACTCACACAACACACACAGACACTATTACACTGACAGCTCATATTACACTCACACAAGACACACAGACACTATTACACTGACACAACAACACAGACACTATTACACTGACACAACAACACAGACAGTATTAGACTCACACAGAAACACACACATCCACACAGTGGTATGCTCACAGAAACACACACGCAGTGGTACGCTCACACAGAAACACACACACAGTGGTACACTCACAGAAACACGCAGTGGTACGCTCACAGAAACACACACGCAGTGGTACACTCACACAGAAACACACACACAGTGGTACACTCACAGAAACACACACGCAGTGGTACGCTCACAGAAACACACACGCAGTGGTACGGTCACAGAAACACACATGCAGTGGTACGCTCACAGAAACACACACGCAGTGGTACACTCACACAGACACACACACAGTGGTACACTCACAGAAACACACACGCAGTGGTACACTCACAGAAACACACACAGTGGTACACTCACACAGACACACACAGTGGTACACTCACAGAAACACACGCAGTGGTACGCTCACACAGACACACAGTGGTACACTCACACAGACACACGCAGTGGTACACTCACAGAAACACACACGCAGTGGTACACTCACACAGACACACACGCAGTGGTACGCTCACACAGACACACACACAGTGGTACACTCACAGAAACACACGCAGTGGTACACTCACAGACACACACACAGTGGTACGCTCACACAGACACACACACAGTGGTACACTCACAGAAACACACACGCAGTGGTACACTCACAGACACACACGCAGTGGTACGCTCACAGAAACACACACGCAGTGGTACGCTCACAGAAACACACACGCAGTGGTACGCTCACACAGACACACACGCAGTGGTACGCTCACAGAAACACACGCAGTGGTACGCTCACAGAAACACACATGCAGTGGTACGCTCACAGAAACACACGCAGTGGTACACTCACACAGACACACACAGTGGTACGCTCACAGAAACACATTCGCAGTGGTACACTCACAGAAACACACATGCAGTGGTACGCTCACACAGACACACACGCAGTGGTACGCTCACAGAAACACACATGCAGTGGTACGCTCACAGAAACACACGCAGTGGTACACTCACACAGACACACACAGTGGTACGCTCACAGAAACACATTCGCAGTGGTACACTCACAGAAACACACATGCAGTGGAACGCTCACAGAAACACACATGCAGTGGTACGTCACAGAAACACACACGCAGTGGTACACTCACACAGACACACACACAGTGGTACAGTCACAGAAACACACACGCAGTGGTACACTCACAGACACACGCGCGTACACACACACAGACACACACACAGTGGTACACTGACACACATACAGTGGTACACACACACAAACTCACACTCTGCTCCTGTCAGCAGGCTTGCGACCGAGGCTGGCCGAGGAGGAGGAAGAGGTATTGAGCTATTTGTATGCCTCTGAGGACCCCTCCAGCCACAATGAGGAAGAGGAGAGCCGCGGGGGTGGGGACTATGTGGTGGAAGAGGAGGAGGAGCTGGCGGAAGGGAGCGGGGAGGAAGAAGAGGAGGACGAGGAGGAGGAAGAGGAAGAGGAGTCAGACCAAGAGAATTCTCCTGAGGACCGCTCCAGCCACGACGAGGAAGAGGAGAGCTGCGGGGGTGGGGACTATGTGGTGGAAGAGGAGGAGGAGCGGGCGGAAGGGAGCGGGGAGGAAGAGGAGGAGGAGGAGGAAGAGGTATTGAGCTATTTGTATGCCTCTGAGGACCCCTCCAGCCACGATGAGGAAGAGGAGAGCTGCGGGGGTGGGGACTATGTGGTGGAAGAGGAGGAGGAGCTGGCGGAAGGGAGCGGGGAGGAAGAGGAGGACAGCTGTGGAGAGGGTGAGGATGAGGAGCACTTCCAAGGCCATGATGAAGACCAAGAAGAGAATGACTTTCATGCGCTTGAGGAGTATGATGGAGAGAGCGAGGAAGAGGAAGATACTGCCACTTCTGCCTTTGAGGAACTCTTCACTGAAGACGAGGAAGAGGAGGAGATTGGCACCCCTGCTACTGAGGAGTACTCTGGAGTCTGTGATGAAGACGAGGAAGAGGAGTTCTTCGGAGACCGTGATGAACATGAGGAAGTGGGGGAGATTGGGACCCCTGCCATTGAGGAGTACTCTGGAGTCCGTGATGAAGATGAGGAAGAGGAGGAGATCAGCACATCCGAAGATGAAGGCAGCGATGCGTACTTGGATGCAGATTATGGGGGGGAGGAGGAATACTCCTCTTCCAGCTGAGGAGGAGGAAGAGGAGATGCCGGGTGAGCCAGAAGCCCCCTGAAGGTTCCTTGGCGCCCTCTGCAGGCCTGGCGGCGTTCCTGCGCCGTGTAGGGGCTCAGCATGGTGCTCGGTCGCAGGCTGAGCAACGACACCGATGTGTCTGGTGCACTTTTCTCAACTACCTCCTTTCTGATCTCGAGCTTAACTGTGTGTGTGTCTGATAGTGTTAGTATTCCCACTGTGGGTGTGTCTGATACACTGTAAATATTCCCACTGTGAGTGTGTCTGATAGTGTTAGTATTCCCACTGTGGGTGTGTCTGATACACTGTCAATATTCCCAATGTGAGTGTGTCTGATAGTGTCAGTATTCCCACTGTGGGTGTGTCTGATACACTGTCAATATTCCCACTGTGAGTGTGTCTGATAGTGTCAGTATTCCCACTGTGGGTGTGTCTGATACACTGTCAATATTCCCACTGTGAGTGTGTCTGATAGTGTTAGTATTCCCACTGTGGGTGTGTCTGATACACTGTCAATATTCCCACTGTGAGTGTGTCTGATAGTGTCAGTATTCCCACTGTGGGCGTGTCTGATCCAGTGTCAGTATTCCCACTGTGGGTGTGTCTGATACACTGTCAATATTCCCACTGTGAGTGTGTCTGATAGTGTCAGTATTCCCACTGTGGGCGTGTCTGATACACTGTCAATATTCCCAATGTGAGTGTGTCTGATAGTGTCAGTATTCCCACTGTGGGCGTGTCTGATAGTGTTAGTATTCCCAATGTGAGTGTGTCTGATACACTGTCAATATTCCCACTGTGAGTGTGTCTGATAGTGTCAGTATTCCCACTGTGGGCGTGTCTGATCCAGTTTTATTATTCCCACTGTGGGCGTGTCTGATCCAGTGTCAGTATTCCCACTGTGGGCGTGTCTGATCCAGTTTTATTATTCCCACTGTGGGCGTGTCTGATCCAGTTTTATTATTCCCACTGTGGGCGTGTCTGATCCAGTTTTATTATTCCCACTGTGGGTGTGTCTGATCCAGTGTCATTATTCCCACTGTGGGTGTGTCTGATACACTGTCAATATTCCCAATGTGAGTGTGTCTGATAGTGTCAGTATTCCCACTGTGGGCGTGTCTGATCCAGTTTTATTATTCCCACTGTGGGCGTGTCTGATCCAGTGTCAGTATTCCTGCTCCTGGTGTCTCAGATTCGGGGCTGCCATTTTTATTTTCTCTGGAAACTGAACCTATAAGGACTCGGACAGACTTTACTGCCTTTTGTTGTCAAAGAAGATGTTGAATTGAGCTGTTAATAAAACGTGTATTTCAGTACTGTGTGTTGTTGTCTGGAGAGGGCTGACCGTTTTTTGGTACTTCAATTGCTACTGCTAGCTGCAGGGCCTTCTGGGATGCCCGCAATGGAAGTGAGGTTAACGGCACAGGAAGACACCGAGACGAACACCGAGCTTCTTCACCGATCAGGCCGGCAGGCAGAGAGTGCCTGTGGACTACAGATGATCGAAGGTAACATAACCAGCTGCATGCAGGGACAGCAGGCGGTCTGTGTCCAGCTCCCCTCTGGACAGCGTTCACCTGTGAGATGTTGTGAGTGTGAGATGATTTTCCCGACGTGTCTGCCAGGAAGCCAGGTGCTGCTGCTGCTCGCTGTGTCTTCACTCAGGCCAGCAGGTTCCCTTCCTTGTGTGTGTGAACACCTGTAGTACACCTGGGAACCTGCTGGTCCGTCCAGACCCCAGGACACTGTCAGTAAGAGTAGGGGTGTCCTGACTGCTGGTCCGTCCAGACCCCAGGACACTGTCGGTAAGAGTAGGGGTGTCCTGACTGGTCAGTACAGATCCCAGGACACTGTCAGTAAGAGTAGGGGTGTCCTGACTGCTGGTCAGTACAGATCCCGGGACACTGTCAGTAAGAGTAGGGGTGTCCTGACTGCTGGTCAGTCCAGACCCAGGACACTGTCAGTAAGTGTAGGGGTGTCCTGACTGCTGGTCAGTATAGATCCCAGGACACTGTCAGTAAGAGTAGGGGTGTCCTGACTGCTGGTCAGTCCAGATCCCAGGACACTGTCAGTAAGAGTAGGGGTGTCCTGACTGCTGGTCAGTCCAGACCCAGGACACTGTCAGTAAGAGTAGGGGTGTCATGACTGCCGGTCAGTCCAGATCCCAGGACACTGTCAGTAAGAGTAGGGGTGTCATGACTGCCGGTCAGTCCAGATCCCAGGACACTGTCAGGAAGAGTAAGGGTGTCCTGACTGCTGGTCAGTACAGATCTCGGGACACTGTCAGTAAGAGTAGGGGTGTCCTGACTGTTCAGTCCAGATCCTGGGACACTGTCAGTAAGAGTAGGAGTGTCTTGACCCCTGGTCCGTCCAGACCCCAGGACACTGTCAGTAAGAGTAGGGGTGTCCTGACTGCTGGTCAGTCCAGATCCCAGGACACTGTCAGGAAGAGTAGGGGTGTCCTGACTGCTGGTCAGTCCAGATCCCAGGACACTGTCAGTAAGAGTAGGGGTGTCCTAACTGGTCAGTCCAGATCCCAGGACACTGTCAGTAAGAGTAGGGGTGTCCTGACCCCTGGTCCGTCCAGACCCCAGGACACGTCAGTAAGAGTAGGGGTGTCCTGACTGTTCAGTACAGATCCCAGGACACTGTCAGTAAGAGTAGGGGTGTCCTGACTGGTCAGTCCAGACCCCAGGACACTGTCAGTAAGAGTAGGAGTGTCCTAACTGGTCAGTCCAGATCCCAGGACACTGTCAGTAAGACTGGAGGAGCTCACCCAGCTGTGTCTGGAGAGGAGCCAGGGTATCGGCTTCAACAACATGGCTGGGCAGCTTGTTCCCCACCCCCACCACTCTCTGTGTAAAGAAGAGCCTCCTGTCCTGACTGGAGGGTCTCACCCAGCTGTGTCTGGAGAGGAGCCAGGGTATCGGCTTCAACAACAGGGCTGGGCAGCTTGTTAACAAACTGATACCCTGGCTTCTTCCGAGAATTAGTGACCTAGCCAGTGCGTGCTAATGGGCCGAATGGCCTCCTCTCTTTTGTGACCTGTCTTATGTTCTTACAGACGTGGTTTTGGCGCCTTACGCAGGAGTACGGCAGGGGAGTCTGGGACAGCCAGCGAGGGTCATGATCTCATTGTTTATTGGCGTACCCTGTTTTACCCAAACCACAGTTTTTTTTTTCTCCCAAAAACAGCTAATACTTGTGGACTATAACAGTGCAAAAAACAAAAACAAACCAACACATTCAGATGACAAATATAAATGTACTCTTCCTCACGCCTGGCGGTTATAGATCACAGGGCAGGAAGGCTGGCAAAAGCAGAGCGAGTCCTGGGAGAGACTGAACGTCGGTCCTCCTGCTGTTCCGCTCAGGCCCAGGAGAGGGCGCCGAGGGAGGGGCGAGAGTCTGAGAGGAGCCAGTCCAGGTCGAGGGGAGGGGAGGGGAGGGGTGGCCTGTGGCGTGATGTCTAGCAGGAGCTGGCGGTGACCCCTACGTGGCAGGAGGGGTACTGCACCCCCCCCCCCCACACAAACCCAGGGGGGCACACCTGAACAAGGCAGGAGTGGAGGGCGGGGGCGCGGTCTGTCCGAGGCTCTTACTGTAAACTTGGGGTGTCAGAGAGCCCCCTTCCCCCGCCCGCCGATGAAAACGAACGCCCTGTCGCCACCCACCCCCCCCCCCCCCCCCGGCCGGGGGGCAACTCAGACCTGGAGCCCGTCCTCCGAGGCGGCCGTCATCAGGGTCTTCGCCTCGGCCGGCCCGCCCCCCCCCCGGGCCCCCGCGGGGCTGCCCCCCGGCCCCTGGCCGCCGCGGACGGCCCGGTCCTTGCAGGCGCCGGCGGCGGGGAAGTTGACGGAGAACTTGCGCAGGGCCGACACCTCGGCGGACGAGCCGCTGCGGCTGGTCCGCGTGCCGCGGGAGAGCCGGCTGCCGGCGGCGGCGGAGGAGGAGGAGCCGTCCGAGTGGGTGCCGTCGAAGAGCCGGGCCATGAAGTCGAGGCCGGCGCGGCGGATGTGGGCGCTGCCGGCGAACACGTACAGGACGGGGTTGACGCTGCTGCTGAAGAAGGCGAAGGCCGTCACGTTGGGGCGCGCCGCCCGGGCCGCCGCCAGCGCCGCCTCGTGGGAGCCCAGGATCCCCGCCACCTGCGGGGGCGCGGAGCACCGAGCCGGGCTTTAGGGGGTATGTCGCCCGTACCCCTGCTCAGACGCGTCGCTTTGCTGCATGAAAACCGAAACCTGGGGTGCCTGGGGGCTGGGTGGGCCTGGGTGAGGTGGGGTTAGCGACGTTTATACTAAAGGGCGAGGCTAGGTGGTGGGGTGGGGCGGGGTTTGCAAGGCTGATACCCAGGGGGCGGGGCTAGGAGGGGCGAGGGCAGCGCAGTTGATACCCAGGGGGCGGGGTTTGCGCGGTTGATACCATGGGGTGGAGCTAGGAGGGGCGAGATTAGCACAGTTGATACCAGGGGGTGGGGCTAGGAGGGGTGAGATTAGCACAGCTGATACCCAGGGGGTGGGGCTAGGAGGGGCGGGGTTAGCACAGCTGATACCAGGGGGCGGGACTAGGAGGGGTGAGATTAGCACAGTTGATATTATGGGGCGGGGCTAGGAGGGGTGAGATTAGCACAGTTGATACCAGGGGGTGGGGCTAGGAGGGGTGAGATTAGCACAGCTGATACCATGGGGCGGGACTAGGAGGGGTGAGATTAGCACAGTTGATACCAGGGGGCGGGGCTAGGAGGGGCGGGGTTAGCACAGTTGATACCATGGGGCGGGACTAGGAGGGGCGGGATTAGCACAGTTGATATTATGGGGCGGGGCTAGGAGGGGCGGGATTAGCACAGTTGATATTATGGGGTGGGGCTAGGAGGGGTGGGATTAGCACAGTTGATATTATGGGGTGGGGCTAGGAGGGGTGAGATTAGCACAGTTGATATGATGGGGTGGGGCTAGGAGGGGTGAGATTAGCACAGTTGATATTATGGGGTGGGGCTAGGAGGGGCGGGGTTAGCACAGTTGATACCAGGGGGTGGGGCTATGAGGGGCGGGGTTAGCACAGCTGATACCCAGGGGGCGGGGCTAGGATGAGCAAGATTAGCACAGTTGATACCAGGGGGCGGGGCTAGGAGGGGCAAGATTAGCACAGTTGATACCAGGGGGTGGGGCTAGGAGGGGCAAGATTAGCACAGTTGATACCAGGGGGTGGAGCTAGGAGGGGCGGGGTTAGCACAGTTGATATTATGGGGTGGGGCTAGGAGGGGTGAGATTAGCGCAGTTGATACCATGGGGCGGGACTAGGAGGGGTGATATTAGCACAGTTGATATTATGGGGCGGGGCTAGGAGAGGCGGGGTTAGCACAGCTGATACCAGGGGGTGGAGCTAGGAGGGGCGGGGTTAGCACAGTTGATATTATGGGGTGGGGCTAGGAGGGGTGAGATTAGCACAGTTGATACCATGGGGCGGGGCTAGGAGGAGAGGGGTTAGCACAGTTGATATTATGGGGTGGGGCTAGGAGGGGTGAGATTAGCACAGCTGATACCAGGGGGTGGGGCTAGAAGGGGTGAGATTAGCACAGTTGATATTATGGGGCGGGGCTAGGAGGGGCGGGGTTAGCACAGCTGATACCAGGGGGTGGGGCTAGGAGGGGCGGGATTAGCACAGTTGATATTATGGGGTGGGGCTAGGAGGGGCGGGGTTAGCACAGTTGATATTATGGGGTGGGGCTAGGAGGGGCGGGGTTAGCACAGCTGATACCAGGGGGTGGGGCTAGGAGAGGCGGGATTAGCACAGCTGATACCAGGGGGCGGGGCCAGGAGGGGCGGGGTTAGAGAGGTTAACACCATGGGGTGCGACTCGGAGATACCTGGAGGATGTTGGTGATGTGGTAGGGTGCCCAGAAGGCGGCGAAGGCCATCACGATGAGCAGGATGAGCCGGTTTCCCCGGCCGCGGCGCTGGAACATGGCGCTGCGCAGGCGCAAGGCCACGCCTGTGTAGCACATCAGGATCAGGGAGAAGGGAAAGAGGAAGGCCAGCACAGTCTCCCACAGGTACTGGAACACCTCGTGGCTCCAGCTCCCGTAGTGATACGGCATGCAGATGTGCACACTGGAGCCTTTCTTCAGAAACGGCTGAAGATTACTGAAGGAGAGAGAGAAGGGTTCATACAGACACACTGACTCACTGGACACTCCAGTACATTAACACTGCACTGAGAGAGAGGGGTTCATACAGACACACTGACTGACTGGACACTCCAGTACATTAACACTGCACTGAGAGAGAGGGGTTCATACAGACACACTGACTGACTGGACACTCCAGTACATTAACACTGCACTGAGAGAGAGGGGTTCATACAGACACACTGACTGGACACTCCAGTACATTAACACTGCACTGAGAGAGAGGGGTTCATACAGACACACTGACTGACTGGACACTCCAGTACATTAACACTGCACTGAGAGAGAGGGGTTCATACAGACACACTGACTGACTGGACACTCCAGTACATTAACACTGCACTGAGAGAGAGGGGTTCATACAGACACTGACTGGACACTCCAGTACATTAACACTGCACTGAGAGAGAGGGGTTCATACAGACACACTGACTGGACACTCCAGTACATTAACACTGCACTGAGAGAGAGGGGTTCATACAGACACACCGACTGACTGGACACTCCAGTACATTAACACTGCACTGAGAGAGAGGGGTTCATACAGACACACCGACTGACTGGACACTCCAGTACATTAACACTGCACTGAGAGAGAGGGGTTCATACAGACACACTAACTGACTGGACACTCCAGTACATTAACACTGCACTGAGAGAGAGGGGTTCATACAGACACACTGACTGGACACTCCAGTACATTAACACTGCACTGAGAGAGAGGGGTTCATACAGACACACTGACTGACTGGACACTCCAGTACATTAACACTGCACTGAGAGAGAGGGGTTCATACAGACACACTGACTGGACACTCCAGTACATTAACACTGCACTGAGAGAGAGGGGTTCATACAGACACACTGACTGACTGGACACTCCAGTACATTAACACTGCACTGAGAGAGAGGGGTTCATACAGACACACTGACTGACTGGACACTCCAGTACATTAACACTGCACTGAGAGAGAGGGGTTCATACAGACACACTGACTGGACACTCCAGTACATTAACACTGCACTGAGAGAGAGGGGTTCATACAGACACACTGACTGGACACTCCAGTACATTAACACTGCACTGAGAGAGAGGGGTTCATACAGACACACCGACTGACTGGACACTCCAGTACATTAACACTGCACTGAGAGAGAGGGGTTCATACAGACACACCGACTGACTGGACACTCCAGTACATTAACACTGCACTGAGAGAGAGGGGTTCATACAGACACACTGACTGGACACTCCAGTACATTAACACTGCACTGAGAGAGAGGGGTTCATACAGACACACTGACTGGACACTCCAGTACATTAACACTGCACTGAGAGAGAGGGGTTCATACAGACACACTGACTGACTGGACACTCCAGTACATTAACACTGCACTGAGAGAGAGGGGTTCATACAGACACACTGACTGACTGGACACTCCAGTACATTAACACTGCACTGAGAGAGAGGGGTTCATACAGACACACTGACTGACTGGACACTCCAGTACATTAACACTGCACTGAGGGACACCCTGGACAGTACAGAAATTTGCACCATTTAGCCAGTGCACTTCTACAACTTGTGGCAAAAACAATTAGCATTTTCAGCTGCTCACTGAGGCTTCCTGACTTTGCGGTTACAGCTGCTCAGAGCAGGGTGGTGGTTTAGGCAGGGGTTGTGGTGAAGAATGTGGGAGTTGAGGTGAGGCGGCTGTGGAAATCTAGTTTCACTTTAAGCAGAGAATCCACAGCTGGAATGCAATGATAAGATAGGACAGACCTGATCTGCACTGTGTAACAGTGTGTGTTGTACAGTGTATTGTGTAGTATACAGTGTACAGCACACTGTTGACACTGTGTAACAGTGTGTGTTGTAGAGGTGTGTACTGCAGTATACATTGTGAAACACTGTGTTATAGAGATGTGTTGTGCAGTATACAGTGTGAAACACTGTGTTATAGAGATCTGTTGTGCAGTATACAGTGTGAAACAGTGTGTGTTGTAGAGGGAGTGTTGTCCAGTATACAGTGAGTAACAGTGTGTGTTGTAGAGGGAGTGTTGTGCAGTATACAGCGAGTAACAGTGTGTATTGTAGAGGTGTGTAGTGCAGTATGCAGTGTGTAGCAGTGTGTGTTGTAGAGGGAGTGTTGTCCAGTAAACAGTGTGAAACAGTGTGTGTTGTAGAGGGAGTGTTGTTCAGTGTAACAGTGTGTGTTGTAGAGGTGTGTAGTGCAGTATACAGTGTGAAACAGTGTGTGTTGTAGAGGGAGTGTTGTACAGTGTACAGTGTGTAACAGTGTGTGTTGAACAGTGTGTAACAGTGTGTGTTGTAGAGGGAGTGTTGTGCAGTATACAGTGTGTGTTGTAGAGGTGTGTAGTCAGTTTACAGTGTGAAACAGTGTGTGTTGTAGAGGGAGTGTTGTCCAGTATACAGTGTGAAACAGTGTGTGTTGTAGAGGTGTGTAGTGCAGTATACAGTGTGAAACAGTGTGTGTTGTAGAGGTGTGTAGTGCAGTATACAGTGTGAAACAGTGTGTGTTGTAGAGGTGTGTAGTGCAGTATACAGTGTGTAACAGTGTGTGTTGTAGAGGTGTGTAGTGCAGTATACAGTGTGTAACAGTGTGTGTTGTAGAGGGAGTGTTGTACTGTGTACAGTGTGTGTTGTAGAGGTGTGTAGTGCAGTATACAGTGTGAAACAGTGTGTGTTGTAGAGGGAGTGTTGTACAGTGTACAGTGTGTAACAGTGTGTGTTGAACAGTGTGTAACAGTGTGTGTTGTAGAGGGAGTGTTGTGCAGTATACAGTGTGTGTTGTAGAGGTGTGTAGTCAGTTTACAGTGTGAAACAGTGTGTGTTGTAGAGGGAGTGTTGTCCAGTATACAGTGTGAAACAGTGTGTGTTGTAGAGGTGTGTAGTGCAGTATACAGTGTGAAACAGTGTGTGTTGTAGAGGTGTGTTGTGCAGTATACAGTGTGTAACAGTGTATGTTGTAGAGGTGTGTTGTGCAGTATACAGTGTGTAACAGTGTATGTTGTAGAGGTGTGTTGTGCAGTATACAGTGTGTAACAGTGTGTGTTGTAGAGGTGTGTAGTGCAGTATACAGTGTGTAACAGTGTGTGTTGTAGAGGTGTGTTGTCCAGTAAACAGGGTCCTGCTGCTGAGACCCTCAGGGCCTGAAGGGGAGAGTTAGGGTGCTATCCCATCATAGTCCTGCAGGGGGCGCTGTGTCTGTCCCTGGGACAGCCGGGAGGAGCTCTCACAGGGCCAGTCCAGCCCGGTAACCACCTGGTTCGGCCCGCTGAGAGCCCAGCTGTGAGGGACCCGAACCCGGACGTGACCTTCTCGGCACTTACGGGTCCAGGTCTGGGGGAACCCCCCCCCCTCCTCCGGGCATGTCGGAGAGCCCTCAAGAGGGGGCGCAAGGGGGCTCACAGAAGGGAGGGGCGGGAGACAGACAGCGACAGACCCCTGAAGGGGGCGTCGCTCTCACCTGCGGTAGAAGGGCATGGGCACGGAGAAGACGAAGGCCAGGGTCCAGAGCGCCAGGAGGGTGAGGAGGAGGGCGCGCTTGGTGCGCAGCCGCTGGGAGACGAAGGGCCGGGACACGGCCAGCCAGCGGTCCAGGCTCATCAGGCAGATGAGGTAGATGGAGGCGTACATGTTGACGCAGCACAGGTAGTGGACCAGTTTGCACACCGCCGTCCCGAACTCCCAGTTCCGGCTGGCCAGGAAGCGGATGAAGAGGGGGGCGCTGAGGAGCACCAGGGCGTCCGCCAGGGCGAGGTTGAGGACCAGCAGGCAGGTGACAGAGCGGCGGGTCACCCGGCACACGATCGTCCACACCACGAAGGCGTTGCCCGGGAAGCCGAGGAGGAAGGACAGGGAGAGGATGGCGATGCCCACCTGGTGGGAGACCGGGAGGCCGGCGGGGGAGGCGGGGCCGGTGGAGTTCGCGCTGCGATTGGACGGCAGGGAGGCAGTGTTGGCGTGGAAGGCTGGGAGGGACAGAGGGAAAGGGGAGGGGCCGAGGAGGGTGACGCCCACCGGGGCGGGGCTTGTGATGTAGTTGTCCATTTGGGGGTGGGGTTTTGGGCGGAGGGGTGGGGTTTGGGGAGGAGCTAGGGGGACGGGCTAAAAGGTGAATTCCTTCCTGGACCTTCAGTCGAGTCTGTGAGAGAGAGAGAGAGAATGGTTGTGTTTGTCAGCAATGCTTTCAAGAGAAATGAGCTCTGATTTCTGAAATGGTTGGTGGGATTCTCAGCAAAGGAGGAGATTCCTAAATGCTGCAACAGTGTGTGTTTAAGCAGCTTTGATTTGACTGAACAGTTTACCTTAGATGAGCTAAACTGTGTGACAGCGGTAGTTTTAATTTGAAATTGGTGGAGGAACTCATTAGGGATCGTTATTGGAGATAGAAAGTGGGATTGCTGCAACAATCTCCCTCACCACTGGGTGGAAGCATACCCTTGCAGCACATGACAGTGCAGTACTGTACATCAAAGCACATCTGTACTCCAGGTGTGTGTCCAGTAAGAGTCTGTATAGGTGTGTGTGTACAGTGTGTCCAGTAAGAGTCTGTACAGGGGTGTGTATCGTGTGTCCAGTAAGAGTCTGTGCAGGTGTGTGTGTGTGTGTGTATACAGTGTGTCCAGTAAGAGTCTGTACAGGTGTGTGTGTGTGTGTGTATACAGTGTGTCCAGTAAGAGTCGTACAGGTGTGTGTGTGTGTATACTGTGTGTCCAGTAAGAGTCTGTACAGGTGTGTGTGTATACTGTGTGTCCAGTAAGAGTCTGTACAGGTGTGTGTGTACAGTGTGTCCAGTAAGAGTCTGTACAGGGGTGTGTGTGTGTGTGTGTATATATATACAGTGTGTCCAGTAAGAGTCTGTACAGGTGTGTGTGTGTGTGTGTGTGTGTGTGTACAGTGTGTCCAGTAAGAGTCTGTACAGGGGTGTGTGTGTGTGTGTGTATATATACAGTGTGTCCAGTAAGAGTCTGTACAGGTGTGTGTGTGTATGTGTGTGTATACAGTGTGTCCAGTAAGGGTCTGTGTGTGTGTATACAGTGTGTCCAGTAAGAGTCTGTACAGGGGTGTGTGTGTGTATACAGTGTGTACAGTAAGAGTCTGTACAGGTGTGTGTGTGTGTGTGTATACAGTGTGTCCAGTAAGAGTCGTACAGGTGTGTGTGTGTGTATACTGTGTGTCCAGTAAGAGTCTGTACAAGTGTGTGTGTACAGTGTGTCCAGTAAGAGTCTGTACAGGGGTGTGTGTGTGTATACAGTGTGTCCAGTAAGAGTCTGTACAGGTGAGGGTGTGTGTGTGTGTATACAGTGTGTCCAGTAAGAGTCTGTGCAGGTGTGTGTGTGTATACAGTGTGTCCAGTAAGAGTCTGTACAGGTGTGTGTGTATACAGTGTGTCCAGTAAGAGTCTGTACAGGGGTGTGTGTGTGTATACAGTGTGTCCAGTAAGTTTTAAATGTTATATAAAATAATTTGTGATGTTAAACATATGGTGTTCTGTCACAGCAGTGTACAATTTTACCAGTATTTATCCACGAATGATGGGGGATGTTGTGGACTACACATAGCAGGCCATGTTACCAGTATCATGGTCTGGTGCTTAGTCCTCGTTATAATTCAGTCAGATCACAGTTGGTGTTAATTCTGACATGTTAGCATATCTAGCCCATTAGGATATGTATCATGATTGTTATCTGACAGGAGAAACTAGTCCTCAATTAATTTTGTACTTATTGGAAACAAATCAATTGATTAAGACGCCTGAAGTCATTGACCAGATTTCACAGTACTATAATCATCACTTATCATTGACTGACTAACAAATTTAGGTAGGCAGGTCTATGTCTGTTATCATAATCTGTGAAACTACGTTTCTGAATATCAGGCTTCTGATGTATTGAATATGGAGATGTTTCAGATGCATTGATCAGCAAATTGATCCTTAAATTCTTCCTTACACACAGGGGTGTGGGGGTGGGGAACAAGCTGCCCAGCCATGTTGTTGAAGCCGATACCCTGGCTTCTCTCCAGACACAGCTGGGTGAGATCCTCTAGTCAGGACAGGAGGCTCTTCTTTACACAGAGGGGGGTTGGGGTGGGGGACAAGCTGCTCAGCCATGTTGTTGAAGCCGATACCCTGGATTCTTTCATGAAACAGCTGGACCATGAACAGAAGGGTCGGACGTGTGGCTTGCTCTTGTTCATAACATTAAGGGAAACAGCCCAGGGGACGTTTAGCCAGGCGTTGTTCTAGTGCCAGCTGCTCTAGACGAGCTCGGAGCTCAACCCCTGCCCTCTGAGTCTGACAGTCTCTGAGAGTTTCTGCTGTGCGTCTATCGGCCAGGAAAAGCAGAAGCGACCTTGGCCCCCCGAGGGGATAGAGGGAGACAGATAAGCCTTCGCCTGTTAACTTTGCCGATGTGTGAAACACGCACATCGGAAACACTTAAACTGCACTTCCTCTGCTCTTCTCTTCCTCTCTGTCTCTCACTACGGGTCTCAATAAAAGAAATAAAGCTGAAGTGTGAAAGTGCTGCAGGTCAGGAGGGTCACAGGGCAGCAGGTCCTACAGGTCAGGAGGGTCACAGGGCAGCAGGTCAGGAGGGTCAGGAGGGTCACAGGGCAGCAGATCAGGAGGGTCACAGGGCAGCAGGTCCTACAGGTCAGGAGGGTCACAGGGCAGCAGATCAGGAGGGTCACAGGGCAGCAGGTCCTACAGGTCAGGAGGGTGTGAGGGCTGCAGGTCTTACAGGTCAGGAGGGTCACAGGGCAGCAGGTCAGGAGGGTCACAGGGCAGCAGGTCCTACAGGCCAGGAGGGTCACAGGGCAGTAGATCAGGAGGGTCACAGGGCAGCAGGTCCTACAGGTCAGGAGGGTCACAGGGCAGCAGGTCAGGAGGGTCACAGGGCAGCAGGTCCTACAGGTATGGAGGGTCACAGGGCAGCAGGTCAGGAGGGTCACAGGGCAGCAGGTCAGGAGGGTCACAGGGCAGCAGGTCCTACAGGTCAGGAGGGTCACAGGGCAGCAGATCAGGAGGGTCACAGGGCAGCAGGTCAGGAGGGTCACAGGGCAGCAGGTCCTACAGGTCAGGAGGGTGTGAGGGCTGCAGGTCTTACAGGTCAGGAGGGTCACAGGGCAGCAGGTCAGGAGGGTCACAGGGCAGCAGGTCCTACAGGCCAGGAGGGTCACAGGGCAGTAGATCAGGAGGGTCACAGGGCAGCAGGTCCTACAGGTCAGGAAGGTCACAGGGCAGCAGGTCAGGAGGGTCACAGGGCAGCAGGTCCTACAGGTATGGAGGGTCACAGGGCAGCAGGTCAGGAGGGTCACAGGGCAGCAGGTCAGGAGGGTCACAGGGCAGCAGGTCCTACAGGTCAGGAGGGTCACAGGGCAGCAGATCAGGAGGGTCACAGGGCAGCAGGTCAGGAGGGTCACAGGGCAGCAGGTCCTACAGGTCAGGAGGGTGTGAGGGCTGCAGGTCTTACAGGTCAGGAGGGTCACAGGGCAGCAGGTCAGGAGGGTCACAGGGCAGCAGGTCAGGAGGGTCAGGAGGGTCACAGGGCAGCAGATCAGGAGGGTCACAGGGCAGCAGGTCCTACAGGTCAGGAGGGTCACAGGGCAGCAGGTCAGGAGGGTCACAGGGCAGCAGGTCCTACAGGTCAGGAGGGTCATAGGGCAGCAGGTCAGGAGGGTCACAGGGCAGCAGGTCCTACAGGTCAGGAGGCCCTCAGTGCAGCAGGTCCTACAGGTCAGAGGGCGTCAGTGCAGCAGGTTCTACAGGTCAGGAGGGTCACAGGGCAGCACGTCCTACAGGTCAGGAGGGTCACAGGGCAGCAGGTCCTACAGGTCAGGAGGGTGTGAGGGCTGTAGGTCTTACAGGTCAGGAGGGTCACAGGGCAGCAGGTCCTACAGGTCAGGAGGGCCACAGGGCAGCAGGTCCTACAGGTCAGGGGGCCTCAGTGCAGCAGGTCCTACAGGTCAGGAGTGTCACAGGGCAGCAGGTCCTACAGGTCAGGAGGGTCACAGGGCAGCAGGTCCTACAGGTCAGGGGGCCTCAGTGCAGCAGGTCCTACAGGTCAGGAGGCGGCAGGGCAGGATGGTCACAGTGCAGTAGGATTTGTAGCCGGATCAGCAGCACATCAAGGGCTGGGCAAAGCTGTCCAAGCTCTGTACTAGCAGCTTGACTTAACAGGATCTGAAGGAAAACAAGGTCTGAAAGTCAGAGCTGCCTGGCTGTGAAGACAGGAGTTATATCTTTATACGAGAATCTGTGAGCGTTCTGGAACAGACTACCTCAACTGTCTACTGTGCTGTGAGATTTTTTCCCTTTTCGATTTGAAGAAAGCAGTTCGTGCGATTTGACACACTTCCTTCCTTCTCTCACAGCTGATGCAAGAGGACACCACTTTGCCTCAGAGTGCTGTCCTGTTGTCCTCGTTGTGAACGTTTTCGCAACCGTGTACCGAAAAAATCACTTCCCCTTCCCTGCGGGGCATTGCAAAACAAAGGCATGCACGCACCCTACACACATGCCACCTTCACACACCAGTGCTACATACACACCTACAATCTTCATGCATGCACACAACACATGCAGGCACAAAACCTACACACACACAAGCTCCATGCACCAATAAAACCTTTGTGCATGCACACAATCTAGACACAGACCCAAGCAACACAACGTACATACATGCACAACTTTCACTCTTGCATGCAGTCTACACACACAGCTTACAAGCACACACACCACCTGGAAGCACACACACAGCTTACAAGCACACACACCACCTGCAAGCACACACACAACTTACAAGCACACACAGACAACCTTCAAGCACACACAACGTACAAGCACAGACACAACTTTCAGGCTTGCATGCAGTCTACACACAACCAACAAGCACACACACCACCAACAAGCACACACAATTTACAAGCATAAACATACACCACCTACAAGCACACACACAACCTAAAAGGGCACACACACACAAAACCTTCAAGCACACACAGACAACCTACAGTACAAGCACACACACACACAACCTACAAGCAAACACAGACAACCTACAGGCACACACACACAACCTACAAGCCCACATACACACAACCTACAAGCACACACAGACAACCTACAGGCACACACAGACAACCTACAGGCACACACACACAACCTACAAGCACACACACACAACCTACAAGCTCACACACTCGGGGCCTCCTGGACACACGCAGAGCCGTGAGGCTCTCCGGCCTCCTCCTCAGCGCGCGGCTCAGACTGCTGCTCGAGGGAGAGTCCCAGGTCGGCCTGACGGGGGCCCCCCCCCCTGCACAGACGCACGCACCCCCGCGGCGGCGGCAGCGGCGATGCTGCAATCCTTCCTGCTCGCAGCAATCTCTCTTCGCCCAGAGCCCCTGCCGACACCCGGAACCCCGTCCCTGCCACCCTCCCCCCCCGTGCGTGAGGTCGGGCCGGTGGTTTTGGAACAGCGTGTCTCCCTCCGTGTCCTGTCCCCGCCCTGTCCCTGTCCTGTCCCCATCCGCGTCCTGTCCCCGCCCTGTCCCCGTCCTGTCCCCGCCCTGTCCCTGTCCTGTCCCTGTCCTGTCCCCATCCGCGTCCTGTCCCCGCCCTGTCCCTGTCCTGTCCCCATCCTGTCCCCGTCCTGTCCCCATCCTGTCCATTGCTTCACCCAGCGTCACAGCTTCCGCTGTCCGGCACGCGAGCTCCTGGGGGGGGGGGGGCGGGTGTGAGGTCCGCGCGGCGGGTTTGGTTTCGCGGCAGGAACGCTGCTTCATGCTCGGTTCTCTCGGCGTCGCAACGCTCCGCTGCCTTGTCTCCCCGAGAGCTGCTGTCGGGCTGTGGGTCGGGCCGGAGTCGCGGGAGAGGAGGTTTAACGGAGTTTACGACAGGAGTTCGGGAGGAAGGACAGATCCTAAGCGAGTGTCATCACGCCCCGGGACTTCCTGGGGCGCAGCAATCGCGCACCCCTGCAGCAGCTCCCTGGCTCATTCCTGCCAGCAGTGAGGCAGGCTGATCCTCACAGCTAGACTGCCCTCCCTGCAGCTAGGAGAGCCACGCCAAGCGCCCTCCACACATCTCGTTCCTCTGTCGCAGGCGGGACACGAGGCTGTTCTTCACACGGAGGGTGTAAAGATGCTGTTGAGGCCGATACCCTGGCTTCTCTCCAGACACAGCTGGGTGACCTCCTCCAGTCATGACAGGAGGCCCTTCTTTACACAGAGGGGGGTGGGGGTGGGGAACAAGCTGCCCAGCCATGTTGTTGAAGCCGATACCCTGGCTCCTCTCCAGACACAGCTGGGTGAGCTCCTCCAGTCATGACAGGAGGCTCTTCTTTACACAGAGGGGGGTGGGGGTGGGGAACAAGCTGCCCAGCCATGTTGTTGAAGCCGATACCCTGGCTCCTCTCCAGACACAGCTGGGTGAGCTCCTCCAGTCAGGACAGGAGGCTCTTCTTTACACAGAGGGGGGTGGGGGTGGGGAACAAGCTGCCCAGCCATGTTGTTGAAGCCGATACCCTGGCTTCTCTCCAGACACAGCTGGGTGAGATCCTCCAGTCTCCTCCAGATCCTCCTGTCTCCAAGAAGACAGGAGGCTCTTCTTTACACAGAGGGTGGGAGCAAGCAAACCAGCCATACTGTGCAAGCCGATACCCTGGCTTCTTAAAAGAATAAGTTGGATGAAGTCGATACCCTGGCTTCTCTCCAGACAGTGGGATGAGCTCCTCTAGTCAGTAACCTACTTATAGTCTCTGGGTGCTGTACATGCCTTTCTTCGATGGACTTTTTTATAGCTATAATATCTAATAGCAGTAGAAGTGTCAGGTGACGCAGGAAACGTTTCACCACAGAGCTTCTTTCCTGGAGCCTGATAATATCTGATTTTCTGCGCCAGTGCCCCTGAACCTGCGCGGAATTGAAACACCAGGTGCTTTGAAGAATGGGACTCCCTGGTGGCCCTGGCGCGCCCACACACACACCGCCTAGTGTGTGATAGTTCAGTCTCTGTGTGATAGTCTATATCCTGTGTGGTAGTCCAGTCTGTGTGATAGTCCAGTCTGTGTGGTAGTCCAGTCTGTGTGGTAGTCCAGTCTCTGTGTGGTAGTCCAGTCTCTGTGTGATAGTTCAGTCTCTGTGTGATAGTCTATATCCTGTGTGGTAGTCCAGTCTGTGTGGTAGTCCAGTCTCTGTGTGGTAATCCAGTCTGTGTGACAGTTCAGTCTATGTGTGACAGTTCAGTCTCTGTGTGATAGTCCGGTCTCTGTGTGATAGTTCAGTCTATGTGTGATAGTCTATATCTTGTGTGGTAATCCAGTCTCTGTGTGGTAGTCCAGTCTCTGTGTGGTAGTCCAGTCTGTGTGTGGTAATCCAGTCTGTGTGGTAGTCCAGTCTCTGTGTGGTAGTCCAGTCTGTGTGTGGTAATCCAGTCTCTGTGTGGTAGTCCAGTCTCTGTGTGGTAGTCCAGTCTCTGTGTGGTAATCCAGTCTGTGTGGTAGTCCAGTCTCTGTGTGGTAGTCCAGTCTCTGTGTGGTAATCCAGTCTGTGTGGTAGTCCAGTCTCTGTGTGGTAGTCCAGTCTGTGTGGTAGTCCAGTCTCTGTGTGGTAATCCAGTCTGTGTGGTAATCCAGTCTCTGTATGGTAGTCCAGTCTCTGTGTGGTAATCCAGTCTGTGTGGTAGTCCAGTCTCTGTGTGGTAATCCAGTCTGTGTGATAGTTCAGTCTATGTGTGGTAGTCCAGTCTCTGTGTGATAGTCCAGTCTCTGTGTGATAGTTCAGTCTATGTGTGATAGTCTATATCCTGTGTGGTAATCCAGTCTCTGTGTGGTAGTCCAGTCTCTGTGTGGTAGTCCAGTCTGTGTGGTAGTCCAGTCTCTGTGTGGTAGTCCAGTCTGTGTGGTAGTCCAGTCTCTGTGTGGTAATCCAGTCTGTGTGGTAGTCCAGTCTCTGTGTGGTAGTCCAGTCTCTGTGTGATAGTCCAGTCTGTGTGGTAGTCCAGTCTCTGTGTGGTAGTCTAGGTCCTGTGTGATAGTCCAGTCTCTGCTTGATAGTCCAGATCCTGTGTGATAGTCCAGTCTGTGTGATAGTCCAGTCTCTGTGTGGTAGTCCAGTCTCTGTGTGGTAGTCCAGTCTGTGTGGTAGTCCAGTCTCTGTGTGGTAATCCAGTCTGTGTGGTAATCCAGTCTCTGTGTGGTAGTCCAGTCTCTGTGTGGTAATCCAGTCTGTGTGGTAGTCCAGTCTCTGTGTGGTAATCCAGTCTGTGTGGTAATCCAGTCTCTGTGTGGTAGTCCAGTCTCTGTGTGATAGTCCAGTCTCTGTGTGATAGTTCAGTCTATGTGTGATAGTCTATATCCTGTGTGGTAATCCAGTCTCTGTGTGGTAGTCCAGTCTCTGTGTGGTAATCCAGTCTGTGTGGTAGTCCAGTCTCTGTGTGGTAGTCCAGTCTCTGTGTGGTAGTCCAGTCTGTGTGGTAGACCAGTCTCTGTGTGGTAATCCAGTCTGTGTGGTAATCCAGTCTCTGTGTGGTAGTCCAGTCTCTGTGTGGTAATCCAGTCTGTGTGGTAGTCCAGTCTCTGTGTGGTAATCCAGTCTGTGTGGTAGTCCAGTCTCTGTGTGGTAGTCCAGTCTCTGTGTGGTAATCCAGTCTGTGTGATAGTTCAGTCTATGTGTGGTAGTCCAGTCTCTGTGTGATAGTCCAGTCTCTGTGTGATAGTTCAGTCTATGTGTGATAGTCTATATCCTGTGTGGTAATCCAGTCTCTGTGTGGTAGTCCAGTCTCTGTGTGGTAGTCCAGTCTGTGTGGTAGTCCAGTCTCTGTGTGGTAATCCAGTCTGTGTGGTAGTCCAGTCTCTGTGTGATAGTCCAGTCTGTGTGGTAGTCCAGTCTCTGTGTGGTAGTCTAGGTCCTGTGTGATAGTCCAGTCTCTGCTTGATAGTCCAGATCCTGTGTGATAGTCCAGTCTCTGTGTGACAGTTCAGTCTCTGTGTGGTAGTTCAGTCTCTGCTTGATAGTCCAGACCCTGTGTGATAGTCCAGTCTGTGTGATAGTCCAGTCTCTGTGTGGTAATCCAGTCTGTGTGGTAGTCCAGTCTCTGTGTGGTAATCCAGTCTGTGTGGTAGTCCAGTCTCTGTGTGGTAGTCTAGATCCTGTGTGATAGTCCAGTCTCTGTGTGACAGTTCAGTCTCTGTGTGGTAGTTCAGTCTCTGCTTGATAGTCCAGACCCTGTGTGATAGTCCAGTCTGTGTGATAGTCCAGTCTCTGTGTGGTAATCCAGTCTGTGTGGTAGTCCAGTCTCTGTGTGGTAGTCCAGTCTCTGTGTGACAGTTCAGTCTCTGTGTGGTAGTTCAGTCTCTGCTTGATAGTCCAGACCCTGTGTGATAGTCCAGTCTGTGTGATAGTCCAGTCTCTGCTTGATAGTCCAGATCCTGTGTGATAGTCCAGTCTCTGTGTGACAGTTCAGTCTCTGTGTGATAGTCCAGTCTCTGTGTGATAGTTCAGTCTATGTGTGATAGTCTATATCCTGTGTGGTAATCCAGTCTGTGTGGTAGTCCAGTCTCTGTGTGGTAGTCCAGTCTCTGTGTGGTAATCCAGTCTGTGTGGTAGTCCAGTCTCTGTGTGGTAGTCCAGTCTCTGTGTGGTAATCCAGTCTGTGTGATAGTCCAGTCTCTGTGTGATAGTCCAGACCCTGTGTGGTAGTTCAGACCCTGTGTGGTAGTCCAGAGCCTGTGTGGTAGTCCAGACCCTGTGTGGTAGTCCAGTCTCTGCTTGATAGTCCAGATCCTGTGTGATAGTCCAGTCTCTGTGTGATAGTTCAGACCCTTTGTGGTAGTCCAGTCTCTGTGTGATAGTTCAGACCCTTTGTGGTAGTCCAGTCTCTGTGTGATAGTTCAGACCCTTTGTGGTAGTCCAGTGTCTGTGTGATAGTTCAGACCCTTTGTGGTAGTCCAGTCTCTGTGTGATAGTTCAGACCCTTTGTGGTAGTCCAGTCTCTGTGTGATAGTTCAGACCCTTTGTGGTAGTCCAGTGTCTGTGTGATAGTTCAGACCCTTTGTGGTAGTCCAGTCTCTGTGTGATAGTTCAGACCCTTTGTGGTAGTCCAGTGTCTGTGTGATAGTTCAGAGGAGGCATGGTGGCCAAGTGGTAAGGTGTTGACCTTGTAAACTGAAGGTTGTGGGTTTGAACCCTGTCTGTGCCTGTTTCGTTTACCATGACTCTGTGTGGTAGTCCAGACCCTGTGTGATAGTCCAGTCTCTGTGTGGTAGTTCAGACCCTGTGCTCTCCGATAGCACTGGATGCTCAGTGATGCAGTAATGCCTGCTGGGGTCAGGGACAGGACAGCCTCATCTCTCCCAGTCCGAGCTGTTACAGAACTACGAAAGCTTCGAATAACCTAAATGCAGAGGTCATCTTTCGCTGCTGAAATATGTTCCTAAGAACATAAGAAAAGTCACAGGCAAGAGGATCTGTTCTGCCCATCTGCACTGTGTGGTCCTTAGTAGTTTATTGATTTCAGGATCTCATCCAACTTATTCTTTTAAGAAACCAGGATATCGGCTTGGACAGTATGTCTGGTCTGCTTGTTCCACACCCCCACCACCCTCTGTGTAAAGAAGAGCCTCCTGTCCTGACTGGAGGGTCTCACCCAGCTGTGTCTGGAGAGGAGCCAGGGTATCGGCCTCAACAACAGGGCTGGGCAGCTTGTTCCCCACCCCCACCCCCCTCTGTGTAAAGAAGCGCCTCCTGTCCTGACTGGAGGATCTCACCCAGCTGTGTCTGGAGAGGAGCCAGGGTATCGGCCTCAACAACATGGCTGGGCAGCTTGTTCCCCACCCCCACCCCCCTCTGTGTAAAGAAGAGCCTCCTGTCCTGACTGGAGGATCTCACCCAGCTGTGTCTGGAGAGGAGCCAGGGTATCGGCTTCAACAACATGGCTGGGCAGCTTGTTCCCCACCCCCACCCCCCTCTGTGTAAAGAAGAGCCTCCTGTCCTGACTGGAGGATCTCACCCAGCTGAGTCTGGAGAGAAGCCAGGGTATCGGCTTCAACAACATGGGTGGATGGCTTGTTCCCCACCCCCACCCCCCTCTGTAAAGCAGCCTCTGCTCTGCAGCCTCTGCTCAGCAGGAGGTGTCTGTGCGTGGTGCAAACCACACAGGGACCATGTGGTTCCTGCGAAACCAGCCCACATCTGTTCCAGCAGGAAGGAGGTGTAAAGAAAGCGCTTCTGAGAATCCGTCCGCGGCCCACAGACCTCGCACCCCTCTCCTCCCCTCCCACCCTGTCCTGGCCAGCTCTTCCCCGGGATCAGAGGCGCCCGTCGCCCACAGGTGTCCGGCGTGAGAAAGAGGGGGCAGGGGAGCCGAGCGCGCGGGGGACGTGCGGAGCCCTGCTCAGTCTTTTTCTCGGATGTGCAGTTTCGCCAAATGGAGATTATAACAGGAGATGGGGGGGGGGGGTGGTTGATCCTAATCTCGCGAATGCTTCCTTTCGCCCACACCTGTCAGAGTCGCACCTGGGACTTCCTGTAGGGCATCACTCTCATACCCTCGCAGATGCTCCCTGGCTCATTCCTCACAACAATAATAATAATTCCTCACACCTCTATAGCGCCTTCCTGGACCCTCCTCTCCCAGCGCTGTCCAGTACTGGGGACCCCCTCCACCCCCCCAGTGTGATGAGGCTCCAGTCCGCTCACACACTCCAGCTCTCAGTGGGGAGGAGAGCAGAGTGATGAGGCCAGTTCAGAGAGGGGGGTGATCAGGAGGCCATGACTGGTAAAGACCAGGGGGAGTCTGTCCAGGACACTGGGGTCACACCCCTACTCTTTCTGAGAGACACCCTGGGGTCTTGACTGACCACAGAGAGGCAGGACCTCAGTTTTATGTCTCATCCAAAGGCCGGAGCGATTCTCTTCCTCTCTCCTCTCTCCTCTCTCCCTGTAGTGAGCACTGAGGAGGTTTGCATGGCCTGATCCTCTCAGCTAGACTGTCCTTCCCTCAGCTAGGAGAGTCAAGCCATGTACCCTCACACATTCGCACAGCTCATTCCTCTGTCAGTCATTAGGTGCAGTTACAGGTCTACGGTTACCAGTTTGTGGTTATCTGTATGTGGTTACCTGTCTACGGTTACCTGTCTATGGTTATCGTTCTCATCTGTATATGGTTATGGTATGGTTACCTGTATATATTTATCTGTATATTGTAACGGCTCTTGGTATATGGTTATGGTTATTTGTATATGATGTATACAAATCTCTGTATAAAGTGATAGTTCTCTGTGTAATAATAATTAATAATAATAATAATAATTGGTTACACTTATATAGCGCTTTTCTGGACACTCCACTCACAGCACTTTACAGGTAATGGGGATCCCCTCCACCCCCACCAGTGTGCAGCCCCACCTGGATGATGCGACGGCAGCCATAGTGCACCAGAACGCTCCCCACACACCAGCTCTCAGTGGGGAGGAGAGCAGAGTAATGTAGCCAGTTCATAGAGGGGGATTATTAGGAGGCCATGATTAGTAAGGGCCAATGGGAAATTTGGCCAGGACGCCAGGGTTACACCCCTACTCTTTTTCAAGAAACGCCCTGGGATTTTTAATGACCACAGAGAGTCAGGACCTTGGTTTTACGTCTCATCCGAAGGACGGCACCTGTTTACAGTATAGTGTCCCCGTCACTCTACTGGGGCATTAGGACCCACATGGACTGCAGGGTGAGCGCCCCCTGCTGGCCCCATTAACACCTCTTCCAGCAGCAACCTTAGTTTTTCCCAGGAGTCTCCCATCCAGGTACTGACCAGGCTCACACCTGCTGAGCTTCAGGGGGTTGCTAGTTGTGAGTTGCAGGGTGATATGGCTGATGAATGGATTATGGTTGTAGGCTCTGTGTAGGACTATGAGTCTCTGTGCAGGATTATGGTTGTAGGCTCTGTGTAGGATTAGGAGTCTCTGTGCAGGATTATGGTTGTAGGCTCTGTGCAGGATTATGGTTGTAGGCTCTGTGTAGGACTATGAGTCTCTGTGCAGGATTATGGTTGTAAACTCTGTGCAGGATTATGGTTGTAGGCTCTGTGTAGGATTATGAGTCTCTGTGCAGGATTATGGTTGTAGGCTCTGTGTAGGATTATGAGTCTCTGTGCAGGATTATGGTTGTAGGCTCTGTGTAGGACTATGAGTCTCTGTGCAGGATTATGGTTGTAGGCTCTGTGCAGGATTATGGTTGTAGGCTCTGTGTAGGATTATGAGTCTCTGTGTGGATTATGGTTGTAGGCTCTGTGCAGGCTTCTTTGCATTGGGAATGTGCCCTCTGGGACTGCTGCTGCTGAGCTGCTGAGGACTGAGGTGCTGCCTCTCCCCCTCGGGACTTGGCCCCGCGCCGCGACTCCGAGACGTGGCCTTATCTTCTCAACGCAGAGCGGACAACTCCCAGCTCGGCGTCGGCCCAGCCTGTATCTGCCCCGGCCAGGGCCGCGCGAGACTGAGCTGCCTGCTCCGCGACCGACGCGGCTCGGCAAGCCTCAGGGGAGCTGTACCTCCCCACCTGCCCCTGCCCCTGCCCCTGCCCCTGCCCCCGCGCCTGCACCTCCTGCCTGATCACGTCTCGCGCGGGCTGATCTCAGAGCCGCCAGGAGGCAGAGATTTGCAAACGAAAGCCCCCCACCCCCGACACAAGCCCCTTCAGGGGGGCTGAACTGCCCCCAGCTTAGCTGTGAGAGGCCAGCCGGTGCCCACGCCCAGCGGTGAGTTCACTGGCCAGCAGGGGGCGCCCCAGCGAGGCACCGCCCCCTCTCCTGTCCTGGGGCCCGGTCTGGCTGTACCCCACTGCCTTGGACAGCTCAAGCACAAAAGGAGCGAGCAGCCCTCTGCTGCCTTCACGCAAAATCTAAATATTTCACAGCGCCTGGTGCGGCCAGCTGCCCCCCTGCCCCAGGGGAGGGCAGATCCGGTCCTACCTTGATCACCACTCAAAAAACACGCAAACACACCTCTGATGCAACGAAAAGACTGGAGGCGCCCAGCTCTGACCTCAGCCAGCCAGCCAGCCAGCGCGGCAGAGGAAGAGGCAGGGTTTGGACAGCCTCTTCGTCACCTCCTCCTCCTCAGTAAGCGTGTGCCCCGGCAGGCGCTCTGGAAGCAGCGGGGTCTACAGCCCCGGGGGGGCAAGCGCTCAGACGGGCCGGAGCCCGAGCCGGACCTCGTCTCCTTACCTGTCCCAGGTGGGCGGGGAGGTGTGAGCTGTCAGGCTGGCTGTCCGCTGGTCAGCGCGCGCGTGCGTCTGTCTGGAGCCGCTGCAGGAGAGGAGATCAGCCTGGCCGCAGTCAGGAAACTGAGCCGACTGCTGCGTCTCAGGCAGTCAGGCAATCAGGCAGTCAGGCCCCGCCTCCAGACCACAGGCCCACACTGCCACTGACACACACACACACACTGACACTGACACACACTGACACTGCCCCACACACACACACTGACACACAGACACACTCTCACACACACTGACACATACACACTGATACACCGAGGAGCTGAATGCCTGCACCATGACACACCGACACACACTGGGACACACTGTGGAGCTGAGCGCACACACACTGACACATACTGGAGCACTATGAGCTGAATGCTTGCACCATTACACACACACAGCCTGACAAACATGTTCCTAACTTTACACACACTCAACACACTCTGACACCTGAAACAAGCCCCTAACCTTAACACACACTGACACACAACACACCCTGACACCTGAAACACGCCCCTAACCTTAACACACACTGACACACACAACACACTCTGACACCTGAAACATTCCCCTAACCTTAACACACACTGACACACTCAACACACTCTGACACTTGAAACACATCCCTAACTTTACACACACTGACTCAATGCACACACAACACACTATGACAAAAATATTCTTCTAAATTTACACATACACACACAATGTACACTGACACCGATACACACTGACACAATTCTACATACTACTAACCTTACACCGACACACACACATGACATACACACACTCGCACTCACATACACACACTGACACAATTCTACATGCTCCTAACCTTACACAGACACACACTCAGATGGCCGATCGGTCTGCTGCGTTGTTCCATCAGTGACCGACGTGCGTTGAGGCAGAGCTCACCCTCAGCCCTGTTGTCAGTGTGTGTGCGTGAGGGAACCTCTTGCACCCAAGAATTGTGGGAAGACAAGCAAACAGAAACAAGGCCCTTCATCAGGGAAACGATCTCTGCTCACCGCCGACCGCTGACACGAGCGCTTCTGTTTCGAAGCACTCCAGAAGATCGGTATCTCTGAGACGGCAAGAACAACTTCAAGAAAGTGAAAAAACACTCCAGGAAAGATTCTGTGACCCCAGATCTCAACACGCACTGAGAGACAGGAACCGTGGGGGCTGGGTGAGGTGGCGGGTGGCTGTGTTAATTGCTGTTTTCTCTCGATTGCCGAGACGATTCGACTCTGCAGCAGTGACTCGTGTCATAACTGGAAGCTGAAAGTGCAAAACAATTTCGGCGCGACTGTATGTCCCTTATCATTGCTTTCGCACAAAATGCAAATGTCAAATACCTCTGCCGCGAGCGAGGCGGCGAAAAAAACACAGCGCTGCCGACGGCAGAAAAAAACCTCATTTGAAATATCTCGTCATTTGGATAACAACTACTCCCCTGTGGGAGACCCTCCATAACACACACGCAAACCCTCTTCCCCCCAGGGCCAGGCCATCGCCCGGATCGCAGTCCCTCTCCCCTCGAGACAGCGACATCCAGGACCTGCGGAGTCTGGGATACTGCGCAAACCCTCTTTCCCCCAGGGCCAGGCCATCGCCCGGATCACAGTCCCTCTCCCCTCGGGACAGCGACATCCAGGACCTGCGGAGTCTGGGATACTGCGCAAACCCTCTTCCCCCCAGGGCCAGGCCATCGCCCGGATCGCAGTCCCTCTCCACTCCAGGACCTGCGGAGTCTGGGATACTGCGCAAACCCTCTTCCCCCCAGGGCCAGGCCATCGCCCGGATCACAGTCCCTCTCCACTCCAGGACCTGCGGAGTCTGGGATACTGGGCAAACCCTCTTACCCCCAGGGCCAGGCCATCGCCCGGATCACAGTCCCTCTCCACTCCAGGACCTGCGGAGTCTGGGATACTGCGCAAACCCTCTTCCCCCCAGGGCCAGGCCATCGCCCGGATCACAGTCCCTCTCCACTCCAGGACCTGCGGAGTCTGGGAGTGTCGGGGGCAGTCGGGGAGAGGAGGTCTGTCTGATCCCGGCAGGACGGAGCGACTCAGACCCGAGTCAGACCGAGGGGACCCCGAGGGGCAGGCAGGCAGGCGGAGACGGGCTGAGGAGGGGAGGTGGGGACCCATGAGGGAGGCGTTCGAGTTCCGTTTACACAGCTGGTTCGGAGGTGATGGTGACGGTGTCCTCCCGCCGCATCTCCAGCGAATAACGAAACCCCCCCCCCCTCCCCCAGAGCGACGCCGAACGGGGCAGAACGACAGAGCCGCGGCGTGACGCGACACCTCACCCGTGTCACCCTGAGGCGCTGAGGTTTCGACGCCTGGTCCGCTGTCGCAGGGCTGAGGCCGTGACGGGTGGGGGTCGGGGGCTCCCTCGACAGCGACCGCAGCCTCCCCTCCAGCAGCGGACACCTTGTCCCGGCCCCCCCAACCCCCCCCCCACCCCGAGAGAGGGACGTTCTGCCAGCTCTGCTTGGCGCCCCCTGAGAAGAGGAAGAGGAAGTGGGGTGCCACAGGTGTCTGCGTGGGTGGTTGTGGCTGTTCGGCACAGTGAAGCAAGAGGTGCGACTGTGACTGCCTGTGCGCTGGGCTCCACAGATGGCGTTCCTGGCCACATCAGTACAGCTGGGCCTGACGATACCCCACGCCTGATCGTGCACCCTGATGTTCTAGTAACATCAATATATCATTCACGATAATTTCTCACACTTCTATAGCTCTTTCCTGGACCCTCCTCTCCCAGCGCTGTCCAGTACTGGGGATCCCCTCCACCCCCCCAGTGTGATGATGCTCCAGTCCGCTCACACACTCCAGCTCTCAGTGGGGAGGAGAGCAGAGTGATGAGGCCAGTTCAGAGAGGGGGGTGATCAGGAGGCCATGACTGGTAAAGACCAGGGGGAGTCTGTCCAGGACACTGGGGTCACACTCCTACTCTTTTCTCTATAGAAAACGTGTCTCGCCTGCAGAGCGTCAGGAGGCTGGGGGCCCACAGTCCGAACGAGGTGGCTACAGGGGACAATGTCCCCTCCTGGGAAGTGGGAGAGTGGACTGAAGTCCGCCCACGCATGTCTGCGCTATTCCGTCCTCCCTCGCTCTCCGTTCCTTCGCCCCGTCGAGGACGTCTCCTTGTCCCTGGCGAGCGCAGGTCGGCGATAAACTTTCCCATGACCAAACGCCACTCCTGCATGCTGGGAAGACACGGATCGCCTGGGGCGGCTTCCCACGATGCACTGCTGGGGGCGCCGTCCCGTGTGGTACCGGTGAGCACACGAGGCCTGACGTACAGCAGCATTGGGGCGTGGGGTTTTTTTTTACAGCAACGTTGCGTGTTTGCTCACTACTGTACACACAGTAGAATTACAGTCACTTTTATCCAAATGTTATCACTGGTACATCGAATCCTTCCACCTCCAATTCTTCCTCTCTGGTCTCAGTTCTGAGAGTGCGAATACATCCGTTTACGTCTGCTGTGCGCGACTGAGATATTCCCACTTTCATATGGTTCCACTATCAGTGACAGGGGATTATCGCAGTAACATAACGAGCTCCCCCGGCTGTACGTCTTTCTGAAGAAGGTGTGTCTGAAGAGACCGGTGCAAAGAGCTACCGTATTCATCACTGGCTCGATTGCGTTGTTTGCTTTTGTGCAACTTATCTAAAGTTTTGTGTGACTTTTTTGTGCATTTTTTTTACTGGGAGTGTTACACGTTTCGGTTCTGGGAGCTGTGTTTACCATTTTGATTATGCAAATACCGTTTCCACCATTGTGCTCAAGCAACAGAGAGAAACGGTAATTGTGATTCTCTGAACGTTGTGCTGGTGAGATCAGGGTGAGTGTGAGAGGAGAGGGACAGCAGTGACACTAGTAGTGTCTACAGTACAGTCAGGTGTGACAGTGTGTGTGTGCTGGTGAGTTTAGGCTGAGTGTGAGAGGAGAGGGACAGCAGTGACACTAGTAGTGTCTACAGTACAATCAGGTGTGACAGTGTGTGTGTGCTGGTGAGTTCAGGGTGAGTGTGAGAGGAGAGGGACAGCAGTGACACTAGTAGTGTCTACAGTACAGTCAGGTGTGACAGTGTGTGTGTGCTGGTGAGTTCAGGGTGAGTGTGAGAGAAGAGGGACAGCAGTGACACTAGTAGAGTCTACAGTACAGTCAGGTGTGACAGTGTGTGTGCTGGTGAGTTCAGGGTGAGTGTGAGAGGAGAGGGACAGCAGTGACACCAGTAGTGTCTACAGTACAGTCAGGTGTGACAGTGTGTGTGTGCTGGAGAGTTCAGGGTGAGTGTGAGAGGAGAGGGACAGCAGTGACACTAGTAGTGTCTACAGTACAGTCAGGTGTGACTGTGTGTGTGTGCTGGAGAGTTCAGGGTGAGTGTGAGAGGAGAGGGACAGCAGTGACACTAGTAGTGTCTACAGTACAGTCAGGTGTGACAGTGTGTGTGTGCTGGTGAGTTCAGGGTGAGTGTGAGAGAAGAGGGACAGCAGTGACACTAGTAGAGTCTACAGTACAGTCAGGTGTGACAGTGTGTGTGCTGGTGAGATCAGGGTGAGTGTGAGAGGAGAGGGACAGCAGTGACACTAGTAGTGTCTACAGTACAGTCAGGTGTGACAGTGTGTGTGTGCTGGTGAGTTTAGGCTGAGTGTGAGAGGAGAGGGACAGCAGTGACACTAGTAGTGTCTACAGTACAATCAGGTGTGACAGTGTGTGTATGCTGGTGAGTTCAGGGTGAGTGTGAGAGGAGAGGGACAGCAGTGACACTAGTAGTGTCTACAGTACAGTCAGGTGTGACAGTGTGTGTGTGCTGGTGAGTTCAGGGTGAGTGTGAGAGGAGAGGGACAGCAGTGACACTAGTAGTGTCTACAGTACAGTCAGGTGTAACAGTGTGTGTGCTGGAGAGTTCAGGGTGAGTGTGAGAGGAGAGGGACAGCAGTGACACTAGTAGTGTCTACAGTACAGTCAGGTGTAACAGTGTGTGTGCTGGAGAGTTCAGGGTGAGTGTGAGAGGAGAGGGACAGCAGTGACACTAGTAGTGTCTACAGTAGTCAGGTGTGACTGTGTGTGTGTGTGCTGGTGAGTTCAGGGTGAGTGTGAGAGGAGAGGGACAGCAGTGACACTAGTAGTGTCTACAGTACAGTCAGGTGTGACAGTGTGTGTGCTGGTGAGTTCAGGGCGAGTGTGAGAGTAGTGTCACCTCTGGTGGATTAGTGATGAGGATGATAATGATAAAGATGATGAGGAAGGCAGATGAACGACAACGGCAGTTCCCAGTTTTAGAGGACTGAGCTCCAGAGTGATGCAAGCAGGGAAACTCCGCAAGCCGAAGGAAGAATTTCAGATGTGTTTGTCATTTCCTGCTCCGCGCGGCCCCAGGCCTGCCAGCGATGCACATACCGTACCTGCAATCGGTTGTGGTCGTGGCTGTTGCCCAAGACGGCGAGATGATATTGGCACCCAATGGGGAGTATTCACTCCTAGGACACAACCCCCATCTCTCACAACGTCACAGCGCTAGCTGCCTGTGTCTCCTGAGGAACGTGTATTTCTGCAGGATCTGGGCATATCGACTGTTTCCGGTACACTGTGTATAAGGCTGGGTAGTTCTTTCTCCTTCTTTTTTTATTCTGGATTCGTAAAAAAGAAAATAAAAGTCTCCAGTCCTGGGCAGATCCCAGTCCAGTCAGTCCAGGGGTCTCTGGTCTCGGGGAGACCCTAGTCCTGTCAGCCCAGGGGTCTCCAGTCCAGTCCAGTCCAGGGGTCTCTGGTCCCGGGGAGACCCCAGTCCTGTCAGCCTAGGGGTCTCCAGTCCAGTCCAGTCCAGTCCAGTCCAGTCCAGTCCAGTCCAGGGGTCTCTGGTCCTGGGGAGACCCCAGTCCAGTCCAGGGGTCTCTGGTCCTGAGGAGACCCTAGTCCAGTTAGCCCAGGGGTCCCCAGTCCAGGCCAGAGGTCTCAGGTGCTGGGGAGACCCCAGTCCAGGGGTCTGGTCTCAGGGAGACCCCAGTCCAGTCCAGCGTTCTCTGGTCCTGGGAAGACCCCATTCCAGTCCAGTCCAGGGGTCCCCAATCCTGCTCCTGGGGAGACCCCAGTCACGTCAGTCGCGGGGTCCCCAGTCACTCCAGGGAGCCCCGATCCTGTGGTGCCTTGAAGGGACACACTGATCCAGCTGCTGACAGGGCGGGGTGGCCAGGGGTGGCCCCACCTTGTCCTGCGAGTGAGGGCGTCTGCAGTAACGCTGTCGAATCTGCAGTGCGTATGGAGCTTCTCCACTCCCTTTCCAAACAGGCAAATCAGGACTCTTCAGAGAGGAACGGCAGCCGATCTCTCAGACCATCGTCAGCGCCCGGCGACGAGGTGAATCCGCTGGGGTCTTAGACGAACCCTGCACCCCCCCCACCCCCCCGAGACGAAGTGCGAAACCGCGAGCTTTCTGAAAGCGCTGTGAGTTGCGCCATGTTGTTGCCAATCCCTGGTCTCGTGGGAGTTTGCAAGAATTGTGACTTAAGGCGGCCCTTCCTGCTCACTAGTCCCTGTACTGACTGATGCGCTGTGATGCAAGAGTGAGCAAGTACAGGTCGTGCAGCAGCTGTGTCACCACAGAAGTGTCCCAGCGTGACCTGCAGGCAGAGTTAACAAGCAAGCAGTGCTTGTGAGCAAAACCGCCTCAAAGCCGAGAGGCGTATTTCTACTGGGCTACGATCCTGCTTGTTTACAGTGTCACAGGGCCCCTTCACCTCACCGGAGGTCTTGTTGCCTCGTTCTGAATCTCAGACCTGACCTGCAAAATTCCTCTATTTTGTGATGTAAATTGGAGGTTACCGATACCCTGGCTCCTCTCCAGACACAGCTGGGTGAGCTCCTCCAGTCAGGACAGGAGGCTCTTCTTTACACAGAGGAGGATGGGGGTGGGGAGCAAGCTGCCCAGCCCTGTTGTTGAAGCCGATACCCTGGCTTCTCTGCAGACACAGCTGGGTGAGACCCTCCAGTCAGGACAGGAGGCTCTTCTTTACACAGAGGGGGGTGGGGGTGGGAAACAAGCTGCCCAGCCCTGTTGTTGAAGCCGATACCCTGGCTCCTCCCCAGACACAGCTGGGTGAGCTCCTCCAGTCAGGACAGGAGGCTCTTCTTTACACAGAGGGGGGTGGGGGTGGGGAACAAACAGCCCAGCCATGTTGTTGAAGCCGATACCCTGGCTTCTCTCCAGACACAGCTGGGTGAGATCCTCCAGTCAGGACAGGAGGCTCTTCTTTACACAGAGAGTGGTGGGGGTGGGGAGCAAGCTGCCCAGCCATTTTGATGAAGCCGATACCCTGGCTTCTCTGCAGACACAGCTGGGTGAGACCCTCCAGTCAGGACAGGAGGCTCTTCTTTACACAGAGGAGGATGGGGGTGGGGAGCAAGCTGCCCAGCCCTGTTGTTGAAGCCGATACCCTGGCTTCTCTGCAGACACAGCTGGGTGAGACCCTCCAGTCAGGACAGGAGGCTCTTCTTTACACAGAGGGGGGTGGGGGTGGGAAACAAGCTGCCCAGCCCTGTTGTTGAAGCCGATACCCTGGCTCCTCTCCAGACACAGCTGGGTGAGATCCTCCAGTCAGGACAGGAGGCTCTTCTTTACACAGAGGGGGGTGGGGGTGGGGAACAAGCTGCCCAGCCATGTTGTTGAGGCCGATACCCTGGCTCCTCTCCAGACACAGCTGGGTGAGCTCCTCCAGTCAGGACAGGAGGCTCTTCTTTACACAGAGGGGGGTGGGGGTGGGGAACAAGCTGCCCAGCCATGTTGTTGAAGCCGATACCCTGGCTCCTCTCCAGACACAGCTGGGTGAGACCCTCCGGTCAGGACAGGAGGCTCTTCTTTACACAGAGGGTGGTGGGGGTGGGGGACAAGCTGCCCAGCCATGTTGTTGAAGCTGTTACCCTGGCTCCTCTCAGGAGGACACAGTGGGATGAGCTCCGGGGATCAGCCTGGAACCCGTCACCAAGAGCCCGGCCGATGGGGAAGGCCCGCCTCTCTCCTGACTCCCGCGCGCGGCTGCCGAGCGAGGTCCAGCCGGGGCTCCTCCAGAGCGGCCCTCATGCTCACGGCCGCCCCCCCCGTCAACCCGGACCCTCTGAACCCGGGCGAAGGCTCCTCTCCCAGAGGGGTCAGCGCCAAGCGGATCGGGTCGGCCGGCACGGTGCGCTTGGATGAGACCGTTTCCAGGCGGACGAGAGGCGCGCGCGGCGCGCGAAGGCTGGGGAGCGCTTCCTGCGGCCGCGAGCGCGTCTCCTCGCGATGTTGAAATCTGCCGCTGCCGCTGCTGCTCGTGGGAAACGGCCCCTCGCGGTCGCGGTCGCGGGGCGAGTGAGGTCACTTCCGGCGATGCTGCCCTTCGCTCTTCGCGGTGTGACAGCGAGCGGGAGCGAGCGGCAGTGCTGGAGAGCGCGGGCCCGCATCACAGAGTTGATAGATATTTATCTTCCAATAATCCCATCACCATGGGATGGGATCGTGCTTTTCCCGCGGTTAGTGACGAGGTTCGAAGCCTCTAGAATAAGATCGTATCATTCATATAATGCTCGTCGTGCAACGCATCTCGTCCTGCTCCTCCGCTGCCGCTCGAGCGGGCAGGTGACCTGTGACACCCGGGGCGAGGAGCTCCTCTCCTCTGCTCTCCTCTCCTCTCCGGGCGTCTCTGAGCGCGGCCGGTTGTTCTGTGTTTTTAAGGGAAGTGATTTTAGTAGCGAGACCGTCCCGTCCTGGAGATCCGCGAGGGCACTCCCTCGCGGCTCGGTCCCTTGAGCCCGCGGCACGCGCCGGGCACGAGCCGAGGGCAGGGAGACGGAGGCACAGCGCACGGGGGGGCAGTCCCGTATTGAGAAAGGCCGGTGTGGAAACAGCAGCAGCAGCCGCCGCCGGCGAGGGGAGGACGGCGCAGATCTCGAGAGCCGCTCCCCCCCTCCCCCCCGCCCGCGCGCCATCCTCGCTTCCTCCTGCTCTTTCGACACCGCATCCTGGACACTCGCTACAGGCCGCGCGCCGCAGCGCAGCGCCGTCTTCCTGTCGCCGGGCTCCTCTCCCGCAGGCTCGCCGACCCCTTGACGCCGCTTCACTGCCGCCACACCCGCAAGCCCGGTCAGTTAAAGAGAGCGTGTGTGTCTCCTGTCTCTCCTCTAACTCCTGTCACTCTCCTCTCTTCTCTCTCTCCTGTCTTTCCTTTCTTCTCTCTCTCCTCTCTCTTGTCTCTCTCCTCTTTCCTCTCTCTCCTCTCTCCTTTCTCCAGTCTCCTCTCTCCTGTCACCTCTCTCCTCTCTCCTCTCTCCTGTCACCTCCTTCCTCTCTCTCCTGTCACCTCTCTCCTCTCTCTCCTCTCTCCTGTCACCTCTCTCCTCTCTCTCCTGTCTCCTCTCTCCTGTCTCCTCTCTTCTCTCTCTCCTGTCTCCTTTCTTCTCTCTCTCCTCTCTTTCCTGTCTCTCTTGTCTTCTCTCTCTCCTCCCTCTTGTCTCTCTCCTCTTTCCTCTCTCTCCTCTCTCCTTTCTCCAGTCTCCTCTCTCCTGTCACCTCTCTCCTCTCTCCTGTCTCTCCCCTCTCTCCTGTCACCTCTCTCCTCTCTCCTGTCACCTCCTTCCTCTCTCTCCTGTCACCTCTCTCCTCTCTCTCCTCTCTCCTGTCACCTCTCTCCTCTCTCTCCTGTCTCCTCTCTCCAGTCTCCCCTCTCCTCTCTCCTGTCTCTCCTGTGTCTCCTCTCTCTGGTCTCTCCTCTTTCCAGTCTCCTCTCTGCTCTCTCTCCTCCCTCCTCTCTCCTCTCTCCTGTCTCCTGTCTCTGGTCTCTCCTCTCTCCTGTGTCTCCTCTCTCCGGTCTCTCCTCTCTCCTGTCTCCTGTCTCTCCTGTGTCTCCTCTCTCTGGTCTCTCCTCTCTCCAGTCTCCTCTCTCCTGTCTCTCTGGTCTCTCCTCTCTCCTCTCTCTCCTGTCTCCTGTGTCTCCTCTCTCTGGTCTTTCCTCTTTCCAGTCTCCTCTCTGCTCTCTCTCCTCTCTCCTCTCTCCTGTCTCCTGTCTCTCCTGTGTCTCCTCTCTCCGGTCTCTCCTTTTTCCAGTCTCCTCTCTGCTCTCTCTCCTGTCTCCTGTCTCTCCTGTGTCTCCTCTCTCCGGTCTCTCCTCTCTCCTGTCTCCTGTCTCTCCTGTGTCTCCTCTCTCCGGTCTCTCCTTTTTCCAGTCTCCTCTCTGCTCTCTCTCCTGTCTCCTGTCTCTCCTGTGTCTCCTCTCTCCGGTCTCTCCTCTCTCCTGTCTCCTGTCTCTCCTGTGTCTCCTCTCTCTGGTCTCTCCTCTTTCCAGTCTCCTCTCTGCTCTCTCTCCTCTCTCCTCTCTCCTCTCTCCTGTCTCCTGTCTCTGGTCTCTCCTCTCTCCTGTGTCTCCTCTCTCCGGTCTCTCCTCTCTCCTGTCTCCTGTCTCTCCTGTCTCCTCTCTCTGGTCTCTCCTCTCTCCAGTCTCCTCTCTCCTGTCTCTCTGGTCTCTCCTCTCTCCTCTCTCTCCTGTGTCGTGTGTCTCCTCTCTCTGGTCTCTCCTCTTTCCAGTCTCCTCTCTGCTCTCTCTCCTCTCTCCTCTCTCCTGTCTCTCTGGTCTCTCCTCTCTCCTCTCTCTCCTGTGTCGTGTGTCTCCTCTCTCTGGTCTCTCCTCTTTCCAGTCTCCTCTCTGCTCTCTCTCCTGTCTCCTGTCTCCTGTCTCTCCTGAGTCTCCTCTCTCCAGTCTCCTCTCTCCTCTCTCCTGTCTCCTGTCTCTCCTGTGTCTCCTCTCTCTTATCTCTCCTCTCTCCTCTCTCTGTCTCTGTCTGTCCCCCAGGGCGCGTGAGGGACGCCGAGTCTCAACTCCTCTCACTGTGAGCGAGACCTGACGAGGCGGACGGGCCCCCCGTTCCTCGACAGAAGGAGAAGAACCGACGCGCGCGCACGGACGCACGCGCACGCACGGACGCACACACGCAGCGCGGAGCAGCGAAGCCTGGGCGGCAGACGGGTACGTTAGCGCAGCTGCTGCAGCTTCCTGTCGGCCCGCGGGCGAGGGGCGAGGGGCGAGGGGCGAGGGGAGACAGCCAGGCCGCCCTCAGGGCGAGGAGGCAGAGGGGCGGGCGGGCACCAGCAGGAAGAGAGCAGCGAGCAGGGAGGGGTTACTGTGCTATTTTGAGTGAAGCCTGTGTGGCGCGGTTTTGCTGGTGCGGCTCCTCGGCCTGTCTGTGGGTTCGCCCGCCTGTCTGTGGGTGTGTCTGTCCGTCTGAGTGTGTCCTGTCTGTCTGTGGGTGTGTCTGTCTGTCTGAGTGTCTCCTGTCTCCCGTCTGTCTGTCTCCTGTCTGTCTGCGTGTCTGTCTCCTGTCTGAATGTCTCCTGTCTGAATGTCTCCTGTCTGTCTGCGTGTCTGTCTCCTGTCTGAATGTCTCCTGTCTGAATGTCTCCTGTCTGTCTGCGTGTCTGTCTCCTGTCTGAATGTCTCCTGTCTGTCTGTCTCCTGTCTGTCTGTGTGTCTGTCTCCTGTCTGAATGTCTCCTGTCTGAATGTCTCCTGTCTGTCTGTCTCCTGTCTGTCTGTGTGTCTGTCTGCGTGTCTGTCTCCTGTCTGTCTATGGGTGTGTCTGTCTGTCCGTCTGTCTTCTGTCTGTATCCTGTCTGTCTGTGTGCCTGTTTCCTGTCTGTCTGTGTGCCTTTCTCCTATCCATCTGCCTCCTGTCTGTCTATGGGTGTGTCTGTCTGTCCATCTGTCTCCTGTCCATCTGTCTCCTGTCCGTCTGTCTCCTGTGTGTCTGTCTCCTGTGTGTCTGTGTGCCTGTCTCCTGTCTGAGTATCTCCTGCCTGTCTGTGTGTCTCCTGTCCGTCTGTGTGCCTGTCTCCTGTCTGAGTATCTCCTGCCTGTCTGTGTGTCTCCTGTCCGTCTGTGTGCCTGTCTCCTGTCTGAGTATCTCCTGCCTGTCTGTGTGTCTCCTGCCTGTCTGTGTGTCTCTTGTCTGTCCCCCCTCTACCCCTCTGCCTCTGTTCTCCCACAGGTCACGCAGGAGAACCAGCAGCCCCTCCATTCTGCCCCCGGGTTCGAGACGAGAGACAGGGAGACAGATGGCCGCCGCCCTCCTCTCGACTCCGCCCCCCGCCTTCAGCCCGGACCCTCTCAACTCCTCCAACTCCTCCCTGGCGCCCCCCCCGGCGGCGGGCGCGGCGGGCGCGGTGCGGCTGGGCATGGCGCTGCTGCTGGTGGCCATGGCGCTGGGCGTGCCGGGGAACCTGTTCGTGGTGTGGACCGTGCTGTGCCGCCTGCGCCGGCGCTCCGTCACCTCCCTGCTGCTGCTGCACCTGGCCTGTGCCGACGCCGCCGTGCTGCTCACCGCCCCCTTCTTCCTGCGCTACCTGGCGGCCGGCCTGGACTGGGAGTTCGGCGACGCCACCTGCCGCTGCCTGCACTACGCCTGCTGCGTCAACATGTACGCCAGCGTGCTGCTCATCGGCTGCATGAGCCTGGACCGCCTGCTGGGCGTCTCGCGGCCCTTCCTGTCGCAGAAGGTGCGCACCAAGTCCAGGGCCGGCCAGGTGGCGCTGGGCATCTGGGCGGCGGCGCTGGTGCTGTCCGTGCCCATGCTGTTCTACCGCCGGGCGGGCGCGGGGGGCGGCGGGCAGGGCCGGCGCTCCTGTCGGCCGCACCACCCGGGCCCCGGCCACCTGGTCTTCCAGTACACGCTGGAGACCGTGGCCTCCTTCCTGCTGCCCTTCGGCGCCATGGCCTTCAGCTACTGCCGCATCTCGCGCCAGCTGGCCGCCAGCGGCGGCGGCTTCCAGCGGCGCTGGCGGCGGCGCACCCGGCGCCGCTCCGGCCGCCTCATCGCCCTCATCCTGGCCAGCTTCGCCCTCTTCTGGGCGCCCTACCACGCCGTCAACGTGCTGCAGGTGGCGGGCGTGCTGGCGGGGGCGGAGGGGCTGGAGGCGGCCGCCCTGCGCGCCCGGCCGCTGGTCACCGCCCTCACCTTCCTCAGCAGCAGCGTGAACCCGGTGCTGTACGCCTTCGCCGGCAGCGCCTTCATCCGCTCGGCCGGCCTCGACTTCGTGGCCAGGCTGCTGGACGGCACCTCCTCCGACAACGCCTCCCTCAAGAAGTCGCGGAACGCCTCCCGGGACCCCGGCGGGGAGGAGGCCGGCTCAGTGCGCCTGGCGGCCGTCGGTGCGGGCCCGGCCGGGGAGCAGGGGAAGGGGGAGAAGGGGGAGGAGGAGGAGGGGAAGGAGGAGGAAGGGAGGGAGTGAGGGGAGGGCCGGGGAGGAGGGGGGGCAGGAAGCAAGCTCCTTTTTCGGCGTTGCTGGGAGAGAGTCGGGGAGCCCCCCGGAA